>NW_026848422.1:0-107837 GCF_030435595.1 Desarmillaria tabescens
GCGAGTACAAACCCATTAGTTCTGGAAAACATCCGAGAAGCAGGATAAGCTGCACATCCTACTGTAATGATTCTGAATTAACATATTTACTCGACAGAAGATAGAGAATTTCTGTCCGCTTAGAATCAATTTAAGACGGGGATTAACATTTGACAGACGTGTTAAATTATCGTTTGTTAAGATCCACATTGTCCTTATTCCTGACTCGCTTAACTGCATTTTCTCCATTTGTACTTCTCCACCATGGATACCGGCCTATTCCATAACAAGAACCATATCTATGGTACCCATTCCTCAGAGACGATCAATGTTACGAATTCCTCTTCGATTACGGCTGACGTGTGTTTGATGAGAAGTAGTCACTGGTTTTTCATTCTGAGAGTGATATGGAATGGTCTTTCAACAAAAATGCTTGGGCCGGGGAACAGATACAGCCCAATATGGGCGTACAGTGAGAGGTGTTGAGTTTCTGCTTCGTGGCAGCCCCCGACTAGTGATGGTGATCGCGCGAGTTGTTCGAGGAGAATATTAACAACTTCAAAAAAAGAAAATATATACAAAAAAGTGTGTTTCCATGCCTGAGATATAATGATGTGACTTGCATCCCGTGCGTCACAGAAAATCTTAAATGAGATGCCAGTGATATCGTACCTACTATTGAACTCTTACCTCATTTATGTGAACACCCAGGCATTGTAAACTTTGATCTTGAAGAAGAGGAAGCAGCACGCTTGACACCATTACATCCGCAGAACCAGAAGCTAGGTTTTATCTTCAGAAAAGTAGCTCGGCGAGTCTTCAGTCCTCTGATGTGTGATGTCGGAAGGGTCCATAGGATAACCATAATATCTACTAAAAACTACATCATTGAAAGCTGGCTTCGAAGCCGAGAGTTCCCGTGAACTACAGCGGATCTGAATGCGAAAAAGCGTTGGAAAGACGTCAAAACGAGTGAAGGTCAAATGGCAGTTCGGATCAAAAGACTGTGGTGCCTTAGCACGTGGCTAACACGGATCGGAACGCGTCTTTTCCACCGCCGTCACCACTCCTTCGACGTAGTTTTTGCTCCCTTTGTTCTATCTTTTGACTATTTTCCATCACCTCGAGAAATTTTATTTCAGGTTGCACTGATGCAATAACCAGCAATATCCTTTATGATGGGTGAATCTACATACAGCGGTAGCATTGGACGGCTCCGTTGGTAAGGCGTGGATGCCCAAGAGGACAAGGCACGTAACGATGAAGAGACTCTTCAGCATAAGAGGCGACTTGGGGATCCATCCAAGTTTTTTTGTTGGTTATATAACTTTCAAGACCTCCGACGGTAACTTCGAAGCTCTTCCGGAACTTTTTTGAGCACGGTGGAGTTTGCGTCCTTCTCGGAAGGAGAAGTCAGTTTACTCATGATCATTCTTCACCGCCGTATGTGTGATTGAATTGTTCACTACTTACTACCCTGGTACTGGCCTTCTGGTAGGGACTATTTCAATTGTATTTTCAGAAGGGAGCTAATGAGTGACATGGCTCGTGGTCAGTGCAAGGTGTCAGTCAGTTGGAAGAAGACCCAGAACGGAAATCTCTGATAAAGACTAGAAGATTAATTTACCTACGCATCTCGTTAAGTTTGGGTCACAGCCCTTCCTCTGCGTCTCGTCTTTGTTCGCCTTTCAATCATGATCGAAACGGTGGTCCAGCGTGTCTCTTACTGTATGTACCATTTCGACCAAGTGTTCACAAATTTGGAAAATTTGGTTGAAAAAAATACAAAAGAAATCGGAAAAATCGAAAGAAATTTATTGGTACGAACTGTTTTTTGGGAGCGTCACCCGTCACTGAACACTTGGTCGAAATGGTACAGTACTCCGCCATCCATAACTGTTATAATCAGCACGCGCGCGTGATATTCGCTTCAACTAGATGAATACAAGAAAGTCGAGCACCGGTTGAACCAACAAAAACAGGAGAGAAACCACCCGCAGCACCAGGATTTAGGGGACTACAAAAACAAGGTGTTTGCATCGCTGTTGTATTTGTGAATCTGCTATGAGGAGAGGGGGAATATTCTGGGTTCATGAACCCACAACCGTGACTCGCTTGCTCGCTAGGACCTCGAGGGGTTGCCATTAATATGTATGTCTTGTAAAGTCGTTGAACCCAATAAGCGATTGCATTGCACTGTGTGGTCAGTCCTGGTCGTAGCCAGTGGGGGACTAGACAAATCGTGGCCGCGATTTAAACGGAGACCTGGAGTTTCATGACGATTTTTTCTTCTTTTGGGTGGCAGGGTCTGGGTCCCTTCTCCCAAGGATGCGTCGAGATGGAAGAACTATTGTTCCTCCACACAAATCTCGAGGATGGCTGGTCTGAATAAACCCAGATTGTGAAAGGCATCGAGCAGGAGCAAATCCCATTATTCGGTAAATATACCACGAGAAAGGCGTAAGCTAGTAGAGGAGGATAACTTTGGGAAAAGGAGTGGTGGCTGCTGCATTGAGTTACTCGCCAGGCCACAATAATCGTCGGATAAGCTATAACTGTTCTGGCTCGGTAGTCCAGCTGAATGTTCACACTGTCGAAAAGCAGAAAGAAAAAACGAATGCGATTCGAGGAGTCTACTCCCCATTGAGCATGACAGAGACTCTGTTTTCTATCATGAATCATTGTTCAGCGAACGTATCGTAATGGTGAGGTCGACAATATCTCCTGCCTCGTGAAACGTACCTGTCGACGATGTCCTCGGATGCGGTGGCTAGGTGAGGTGTACTTGAGGATAACGTTGATGATGCCTTCCGCTGAGAGAGAAAGGTGTATCAGTAAAGGGGAGGGCAGAAGAGGGAAAGACCCACGTGCAACTTTGGTTAAGCCAATTATCGCGGACTTTGTATGCATATATGCCTCCTTAGTTAGGTGAGGCGACCAGCACTGCTGACGCGCTGATCATGGCAATGCTCCCACGCTCGAAGAGGGGCTTTGTAGAAGTGATAGGTGCGACGAGCCGTTCTTTTTTCTTCATGATGGTAATTAGCTTTCGTACGAGTCAATCTTCCGTAAGTATAGAGACGTATTTCCGTTTACTTCCCATTGTCTATACAAATGTGATACTAGAGTTGGTAAGAGAAAGCGCAGACTGACCTTCCACATTAGCATAACAAGTTGACTCATCCAAAATGGTTTATGATGATTTACGTGAGGATCGTGACGGATTCCTCGACGCTTCTGTTGGTGGAGACGACGAGGGCGCCGAAGTCGGGGTTCTAGGGATTGATTAATGATTTTGTATTAGAGGGTGCCGGCGTGGTGTGGGTCGAGAGTGTCTTCAGCAAGGGTGAGTCAGCGGATGCTAGATTCGGTGAAGTAGAGGATGGCTGCTCAGCTCGAACCTTCCCCGGCGCCGGTGACGAGGACGAAGCGATACGCAGGGAATTTCACAATGTCCAGGGAGTGAAGTCGATGAACTGAAGGGACAGTTAGCCAAGAATGCATGTAGAAGTTCAGAACAGACGTCATAACATTCCTCCGTACAAAGATCAGTAGTATGCCGAATTCGTAGAGACGCATCATCTTGAGATCATCGTGATCTGGGTCTGACGATTATATCAGCCACCGAAGGTTACGTGTTACAACTTCAAAGGACCTAACCCTCTCCGGAGCCCGCCTAACCTGCGGCGCTCTAGCAAAGCACATTCCTTCCAGACACACTTGGCCATTACTTATACGTGTATTCGACGCTCCAAACATTTACATCCTGGTCTCCTGCAATAAACACGCACTAGCGAGCGAGATGTGTCATGCTGGAACACATAAGGCGTTTCTGAGAGCTGCGAGTGCTACGCCACAAGAAGTACATTAGTCCTCGAAGTCGACACCAATAGTTAGAATGTGGAGACGTACATCCAAAGTGCCATGCCCTCTGAAATCTGACATAACCTCTAATCTTGGCATAAAATAACCACAGATCCAGTTTTTTCCCGACTAGTATTTGGGTGCTAACGTGGGTTCAAAATTTTCGGTCTATATAGACGCTACTGGTAGAAGACATTTGCACTGGCAGCGGACGCGTCCTTATAACGTAGTCGCGTAGATGTTTAGCGAGGCAGTAATGACGAGGATGTACGAAGGTAGATTTGTGAGTGGATGTGGTCGCAGAGTTACAGGGATTATACTGGTTCTGTCAATGATCTGTCCTCCATCTCGTTCGCAGGAACTTTTTAGCGCAATTAGTGAGGTTGGGATAGGGAGGAGAATCTGCGCCTGCGAGAAGAAACCAGCTAACGACAAGCAATGTAAAAATAGACTACATACCCATGAACCCACAACACACCGACTACAGATCCATGAGTTGTAATCCAATGCAAATGTTGGTTGCAAAAGCTTGGTCGGCATCGGCTCCCATGGTAAAGGATTTTGCAGCAATGATTGGGGGTCATGTTTGAGTACTGATGCATCCTAACAGTGCAGTAAGCCCATAACAAGCTAGTAATAACGAGGAGGGTGGGCAGAGAATCTACGCGCCCGATAAGAAGTTAGCTAACGAGAAGCGAAGTAAAAATAGACTGCACACCTTGAACCCTAAAGGAATGCATATCCACGTCCACGCGTTAGTCATCAAAATCAGGCCCAAATCTTAAGTCACAAGTGAACAGAACGATTGAAGAGAAAGGCGAGTATACCAAGACGAAGGAAGGTGTGGAGATGAAGGGAGCAATCAAGAGCCGAGAATGGGCCTTGCCGTTTTCCGGAACAACGGTCCGGTCCGCCTTCTCCCTCACTTTGATCAGGCAAATACGGCGCATTAGGAAAGGAACACGCACGTCGAATCATGCAAAGGTAGGCCAAGACGTTGCTCTTCATTATAGAATTCTGACGTGTTTCCATTTGGACATAGGCCTTACTAGCGAATGTTTTTTGTAGCGGTCTGTCTCACGACACAAGAGTGTCGAAATTTCTTTGACTATTTCTACCGGCCAGTGATGGAGCTAACCGTGATTGAGATGCTCACTGTTTTCTTATTCGCTCGCTCGGTAGGATAGACAAAAGCACACCTTCGACCGTCACGTGTCAAGGGTGTGGAACTTGTGTATGTCATATCATTTGCATTGCATTTTTTCCTAACCTGATACATCATTGTCGATCATAGGGTTACATACGGATTCCCCTTCTTTAGGTTATTCCCCGGATTTAATTCCCAATCGACAAATCTTTGAGGTTTATTAATTTGATGCGCTGTCATCGGGCAAGAAGAATTCTGCGTGGTCGCCTGCGTGGTTGCGTGGTTGCGTGGAGCGTGGCTGCGTGGTCGTCAGCGTGGTTGACAAATTGTGGGACTTCGATCAAAAGTTGATCAAGTCCATCAAACGCGACTTGAGTCGACGCGTTCCGTTCTTTTCTGTTAGTACTTGCATAGAATCAGCTGGATTGTGAATTCCTGAAGGTTTAAATATGACAGCTTTAGTGTGATATTGAAATGCTTCAAAATATGGTCAATATCATGAAAATATCATTCAAACTGGATTGCCAAGTTTAAGAACATCAAAAGTATTGCAGCTGAAGTAAATAATTTTATGAGTATCCTAACAGTATAAAAAGGCTTTAGAGGTGGTCTGCCAAGCTAGAAGCAATAAGGTACACAATGTGGGGTTCCCAGTTGAGCGGACATGATGAGAAGAATACGGAGTTCTATACTTGATATGAACAACACCAAAGAAACAAGCAAATTAAGAGGCAATCATATGAATGATACACTTTCTGAGGGCAAATGCATATGGGTCTGCGTGGTGCCTGTGTGGTCAGCATGGTTGCATGGTTTGTCAGCATGGCAGTGCATGTGTAATGCACTAACTTGGATTGAACAATGTTTGCCTCTAAACTGTCACTTGTGTTCAGTGATTCAGTGTGATAGAGGGCATTGCAATCGCTAGGTCAGAAACGATAGTCCTTAGTCTTGGAAGCAGGGAGTTTCTGTGTGAAAAGTTAGGAGTGTATAACTTTAGCCGAAGCTGAGGTGTAAGACCACAGCGAGGCCTGCTTAAATACATTATAGTATTTACTAGTGTATACTGTTCCGGTGTACCGGTGTGCAATGTCCCAATGCATCGTTGTCTTCTGTTTGATATAGGAGAAGTCCTCCTGTGAGTAAGAAGACTAGCGCTCGTATGGCGCTATCTTCGGAGGAGCGTACGTGGCACCCTATCCATCCTAGGATGTGATCAGAGTCGACTTAAAGAAGCATGACTGGGTAAAGGAGGGTCGGGCCCATAGTCATGTGATCAGATCTATGGGCCATCAAACAGATCATGCATGTGAATGGTGGATCATGCATGTGATCAATCAGGTCATGAATGGTGTGGATCAGGTATGAGGAATGATGATGAGAGTTGAATGATGAGTTGGTGAGATAAGATAAGATAAGGCAAAAAATAGGGGTGAATTCATGACAGCATGGTCTGCCTGCATGGTATGCCTGCATGGCTGCACAGCTGTGTAGTCTGCTAGTGTGGTTGAAGGTATATCCATACATAAGGGAGGGCTGTTCTTGCAGAAATTAAATGACCAATTTCATGGTATTGGCACAATCAAGGAGCAATTGATGTGAAATCTACGTTGAATTGATGTTCAGTGTTGTAATGTCTTCGAATTAATGACTTCAAGCTAGGAAAATGTGTAATGCACTAACTTGGATTAAACAACGGTTGCCTCTAAACTGTCACTCGCGTTCAGTGATTCAGTTGTGAAGAGGGCGTTGCAATCGCTAGGTAAGGTACGATAGTCCTTAGGCATGAAACAGGGAGTTTCTGCGTGAAAAGTTAGGAGTGTATAACTTTAGCCAAAGCTGGGGTGTAAGGCCACAGCAAGGCTTGACTAAATACATTGTGGTATTTACTAGTATGTACTATTCCTGTGTCTCGGTGTGTACTCTGCACTGTCCTAATGCATTGCTGTCTTCTGTATCATATGGTGCTTGGTATAGGGGAAGCACTTATGTGAGTAAGAAGGCTAGCGTCCATATGGTGCTTGATATGGTAGAAGCGTGCTAGTGCATCAGAAGACTAGCACCCGTGTGGTGCTATCTTCGGAGGAGTGTACGTGGCGCACTATCCATCCTGGGGTGTGACTTGTGTCGACCCACGAAGCGTGAGGGAATATCAAGGGTAGGGCCCATGGAAGTATGATCGGACCTATGGGCCATCAAACGGATCATGCGTGTGAAGTGTGAGTCAAAGCGTGTGGGTGGTGTGACCAAGCAGGTCATGAATGATGCAGATCAGGTACAAGGAATGATGACAAGAGTCGAATGACAAGTTGCCATGATGCTGAGATAAGATAAGATAAAGCGAAAAATAGGGGTGAATTCATGACATTACCCCCTCGCTAAGACTTGGTCGTCCCGACTGAGTCAGTGTTAGGCTCGCCTTCTGATTCGATGTTCGACAGAGGAGATACAGAACGCTCAGCTGTGTCTGAAGCTGGACCCAGGGAATTCGGGAAGAAAGTTGAGCTCTCGGTCCCTTGAGGTATCAGGTTCGCCTTCTGAATTGAAGGGCTTTCCTCTAGTGTGTCTCACCATGGAGGTCTGTCGTCTTCCTCTCCTTCAATAAGCTCTGGTAGACTTATTGAATCACTTTGTGGGTTCTCCATTCCACCAGTAAGCACTTTTCATATGCTTCTAGCTGTTCTTTTGCGAGGACCTTGAAGGGTCCGGCTTGCTTGTTGGCTCATTGGCCAGTCGTGGTAAACATGGGTTGGTGTCTAACCCTGTCACCTTAGTTGCAGTTTGGCTGTGGATGTTTGGTCAGGATGTTATAGGTTTCCCGTTGGACAGAGCCTGTTGCTTGTTGGTGGTTTTGATGGAGTCCTTCCACGAGAGTTACTGCCCACTCTTTTGGGCAGTAAATAAACCTTTGTAGCCATTCGGTAAATGATTGTCGATTTCTTGAAGAGCTAGGAGGTGATATGATGTTATCCCTTTGCCGCTTCAAGTGTTGCAAATCGTGATCGTCTTTCATCACTGGCGTAGGTTCCTACTTCCCGACTGTTTGTCGTTCGGGATCTTTTGCGGACTTTCCAAACCCTAGTTTGGTGTTCCGCCTTGATATTGGTGGTGATGGAGGCATTTATCATATCATGATAGATGATCTCGATCCCACCTTGCGGTGCTCTGTAGGAGTCCACTTCCTGGTGGAGTCTCCTCTTCGTCGTTTGGGATGGCAAGCACGACGTCAAGCGGAGCTTGTTTCAATGTAGTGGTATGGTGCAGGTTGCACCCGGGCACTGGGGCTTTGCTCCTAGTGTGACTTCAGCGGTTTGGAATTTGTGACCTTAGATCGTCGATCCTTAACTTGGATTGGACAAGCTTTGTCTCGCATTGGTCACACTTGTTGGGTGACTTAGGTCTTGGAGACTTGTTGCAATTGCTGGGTTAAGTGAGGTGATCCCTTGGAGGCAAATTCCCTCGTTTTTGAGCCTAATGGCTCCCCTGTACTTGGTGCAGCTTGCGCCTTGTTGGGATCCACTTTTTCAAGTGGAGCTGTTGGTTGGTGGGGGTAATCTGTGAGAACCCTGGGGGGAATCACTGATTAGTATGGTTGCATGCTCTCATGCCACGATTTTCGATATAGGAGGTCATCCTCCTGTTTTGGCCTTGATCCTTGATCATCTAGATCGTGATCGGTCGGTTCTGTACCAGCCAAGGATAATGTCTTGGTCTGGTCTTTGGGGCTGTTCTCAGCTAGCGATCTTCGATGAGGTAGTTCTCAAGTGTTGAAGGGATGCTATCAGGTCCGTCTCTGATGGCATTCTTGGTGGTTCTCCTTGGATTGAACAAGCTTTGTCTCGCATTGGTCACACTCATTGGGTGACTTGGGTCTTGGAGACTCATTGCAATCGCTGGGTTAAGTGAGGTGATCCCTTGGAGATGAATTCCTTCGTTGAGGTCCTTGTTGGTGCTCCATCTATGATAGAGGTCGGTCTCTCCACCTTGATAGGTTGTGCATGGGCACCATTATCTGCGAAGGTCGCTGATTAGTAATGGTTGACTGTTCTCAGTCATCGACTTTTTATCTGGGAGGTTGTTCTCCTGAAGATCTGTAGTGTCCGAATGTAGAGTGCATTTAAACTCTGGGATTCCTCTGTATTCGAGGTCACATACCATCCCAACCCTTGTGTGGGTGGTATTGACCGTACTCGTCATAAATATGAGCTGTTCTTGAACAGCCGAGGTTTACTCCTCAGTTGGAAATCTGGATAGATTTCCGGTATATTGGTTGTGTGGCTACCATAGCCTCGCATTTGCCGACGAAAGGCTTTCATAGCCTTGTGTGTCCCGGCAAAAGGGGAATAAATATGCATAACTGTTATTTTTAAAGGTTTTCTTCCTTTCCTGTATTTCTGGACAGAAGGGATTTACTGTCCGTAATGATTCATTCAACGTATCTTGCCATGGAGTTCCCCATTTGAGGGGCTTCTTCTTGGTGGTAAGTTTAGTTGGAGTCTTCATTGAATATGGTTGTGTGGCTTCCGCAGCCTCATATGTCCCAACAAAAGGGATTGGCAGTAGTACCTGTATGGGCAGGTTCCAACAAGTCTGTTTTTAGAGGTTTAACAGTCACGAGCAATGTGTTGGTTCCTGTTGGGGGTGTTTGTTGCGATCATTCTTTGTGCGTTGCTAGTCTTGAATAGAGACATAGTTCATTGAAGAAGTCTCCTTCGAGGGGAGAACCAGCTCCCCGAGGACTTTACTTCTTTGAGACTCCTCCTGTTCGATTATAGTTGTTGCTCGAATGCTGGCTTGTGAGACGGCTTCGTGATCTTCCTAGGCCATTATTATGGCATATAATTCCCAGGTATGCTTCTCGTAATGGCCTATGTCTCCTGGCATTTTAAATGCCGGTAGAGACATGGCTATGGTGATGGGAGTAGTGGGCATCATCGGACTCTGGGTTGTCGCCCAGGTTTTGTTAGGGCTTCGTTCCAGGTTCCCGAGGGTGTTCCCACTTTGGTGTTCGGTTGTATGGCTTCCGCAGCCTCGCATTTCCCAATGAAAGGGATTGGCAGTACCCATAGATTGGGGATCCAATAACTCTGGTTAATTAGTGGGAGACCTATGTGGGGCATCCGGTTATAATATAGTGGTTGACTGTTCTCAGTCAGCGATAGTTGATTTTTTGCGAAGGTTTTTGTCCTTCCCCTATTGATAGGGATGAAAGGGATTTATCATCCTTTGACTTGGTTATTCCGGGAGGTTCCTTGACATTTTGAAGATGATTCATCTTCCTCGTCGCAGTGGAGCCCTTTGGTTTAGCCGTTTGATTTGTTCGAAGGTTTTCTCCTCCTCTATAAGTGGTAGCCATTGTTTTTGAAGGTTTTCTTCCTTCCCTGTATTTCTGAATGAAAGGGATTTATCGTTCGATGTTTGAGCCAATGGCTCCTCGTTTTTGGCCTCTGCATCAATTTGATCATGGCCCTGATTGTCGATCCTTTGATCAGGATCGATCAATCAATCCGTGATCTTTGGGAGTGTAGTTAATGAGGTGGCATCTTGAAGTTTTGACTATGGTGTATGCTAAGGTTGTTTGTTCACACGTAGGGCTCCAATCTGGTGCTGGTATTCAGCGACTCAGATGCAAGGAGTGTGTCACCAACCAATCCTTTAGCATGGCTCTGTAGTCAGGGAATTTGGTGTCATTTATCGGTCTGCTACTTTCCAAAGCTCATCGGGGTTAGGAATGCGGGGAGTTGGGATGATTTACTATCCAAATCCTTCGGTACTGCACCTATTCCATAGTGGTATGATCCATTCAAGGTAGTTATTATGGCCAATAACTCCCTTTTTGAGTACTATTCGTGCTAACCAATGATGGTGGGGTATAGACCACTTCATACGTGAGTTCTGATTTTCACATTTTGCGGGTCCACTGGTCAATCGGTCAGGATAGGATTTTTGTGGACTTTCTCTAATGGCAGGTTGTTTAGGCTGTGCATTAGTCGCCTAAATTTCCTGTCCGTCAAGGGTATATCCACTATAAATGGGTTTTGCGGCCTTTAATTTACGGTGCATGGCCCTTCGGGTCCACCTAGGCATATAGGGTGCATTTGGTCTCTCTCATCGGGGAGGTTTCATGGGTGAGTCGCCTCTCCTCTTTACCGGCTGTTTTAACAGTCACGAGCAGAGTGTCGGTTACTGTTTTTAACAGGGTTTGTAGAGTCTGAGCGTTACTCCTACGCTTCATGAATTCCTCCTCTTGGATGAGTTTA
Source organism: Desarmillaria tabescens (assembly GCF_030435595.1). NCBI lineage: Eukaryota > Fungi > Basidiomycota > Agaricomycetes > Agaricales > Physalacriaceae > Desarmillaria > Desarmillaria tabescens. The sequence goes on from NW_026848422.1 coordinate 11,251, forward strand.
ACCAGAACTTTTTGAGTCCGAAGGGTACTCCTCCAATGAGTACTCGAGGTTTCCCTCTTTCGGCATCGGGGACTTCCCCCTGTCACTGTTCGCTGCAGGACTTGTGGCCCGTTGTGCTTCTGCAGTTACTTAGCTTCTTGCATGTTCGCTTGCGCTACTAAGGTCTTTTCCACTCGGGGATGGCCTGCACAGTCCGGGTTTTTAAGAGTCCCGTAAACTCTTTTGGTAACTAAAATCATCTTCATCGTCAATAATTTCAGTTAATAGTTACTGTTTGAGGTGACGGCAGTTGGTCGCCGGACCACTATGGGTCCTAAGCGGGAGTTGGTCGCCCTTGCTCTTATTCTTGATCCTGGTTTGGATTAGTTCTCGATGGCAGTTGGTCATCAGGCCTCCGTGGGCCCTATGTGGGATTTGGTCACTTGAGAGGTCTTCACCTCGAGCAGTATGGCTTTTGCCCTGCGAGGTCTTGCTCGAAGGGTCCTTACCCTTATCCTTTTTCCTGGTGGTATCCTTGGTAACCCTTCGTGGATGCACACATGTTGGCTCACCAGAGGGTTCTGCAGGATCCCCCTGGTTCCTTGCCTCAGCTGCTTTTCCAGCGTGAGCCGTTACTACAATCGGGGTAGGAGTGGCGGCCCAGGTTGTCGGCCGATTGGATTTACCAGGCCGGCTGGGCCCAGCCTTTCCCTGGCATGAGGGCCTCTCCGTTGCATCCAGAACTTTCCCCACACCAAGCAATTTGGTCTTCTCACCTGCTGGGAGTTTGGTCCGAGCTTGGGTGTCGATCCTGCTTCTGGGGATGAAGGAGGTTACTGCCAAACCTTCATCCGGTAGCTCTATTACGCTGCAGGCCTCCATTGCCCCTGCTACCGAAGTGGTAGCTTATCCGAGGGGTTCTCTCGCATCACATGAGAGCCTACTCGTTCTTGATCCCATACCGCCAGCAGCAGTACTTCGCTTGCTCATTTCTGAGGTTGCGCACGAGTCGCGCTTTCCCGAGAGTCTGGCCCCAGTTCGGCCATCGTCTTGACCTCTCGTGTTGTCAGCGCCCCTGCCAAGGGGCATGTCCTGACTGTTGGGGTTCATTGCCGATTTGGTGGCAGGGGAAATCCCTCGTACCCCGTGTCATCCGGTGGGTTGGAAGTGTTGGCGTCGTTTGAGGAGTTCTCTTTTTGTGTTCTAACATGTTGCTTCCTTCCAGATTGGCTATGTCAGTATACGAGAGGTGTCCCGATGTATGTGACTTTGCTCCCATAGTCCACTGGATGTGCCACAATCAGCTTCTTAAGAAGCGTGACTTGGTAAAAGAGGGTCAGGCCCATAGAAGTGTGATCGGATCTATTGGGCCATCAAACGGATCATCAGACAAGGGTGATCATGATGTGGTGTGATCGGTGGGATTAAGCGGGTTATGGATGATGCACATAATTTTGTTTAGATCCACACTACCATTTCAGATCTGTCTGTAGTGAGGTTTTGCAGGTTTGTTTGGCATACCTTGCCATGAAGGTCCAATGGGGAAGTTGTCTCTTTTTGACATTATGGTGGATGACATTAAGTCGTAGCTCCTACACTTCATTGATTCCTTTACTTGGGTGAGTTGACCAGAGTTCCCTTCGTAGTGGTGTACTGCCTCTTCACCGTTTGTGGGGGGTTCCAACTCGCATGGATGGGTTTTTGTTGCATCGACCAAATCGGTCATAACTCTTGACCGTCAACCTTTTGAAAGGTTGATCAGCCCTGCAGTCTGGAAATCCAGTGTTCCCAGTCAATTCCTGATGGGCCCCCTAGTTTTCTTGTCGGGCAGTTATCAGGTCGGATCCAGGCCTATGGCTGGTTCCTAGAGATTTTTGGTCTTTTGACCGAGGAATTATCCCTTTCCTCTTAGTGGATTCATCACTGCCGATGCACAGCATGTCGATAGTGATTTAGAGCCGCAGCTCTCTCGGGTTTGCCACTTTGGATGCACAACATATCCATTGTGGCTCGGTGGTTTGAGGGTTCATTTCTAGGGTGTCCTATAATGAAGGTTCCTGCAGGTGAGTCGCCTCTCCTCTTTGCCACCTGTTAACAGTCATGAGCAGGGTGTCGGTTACTGTCTCAGGGGTTGTAGAGTCTGAGCATTACTCCTATGCTTCGACAGGTTCCTTTCATCTTGGTAGGTTGGCTAGAATTCCCTCCGGTTGGGTTCGCACGATCCGAATGTTGGATCCTCGATAATTTTGTTTTTAAAGGTTTTCTCCTTCCTTATATAACAGTGACAAAAGGGATTTATTGTCCATACAAGTACCTACAAACATAATTTTGAGTACAAATTTACTGAGTAGATGTTTACCTAAAGAAACTTGAGTCCTGTTGTACAAGGGCGAATTGCCTGGTCCGTCGTCGACTCCTTTCTTTTTGCTAAAAATGCGCTAGTTCTGGTTGACCTAGGTAGATGTGCCTAGTCCTTTGTCGACGCCTTCCCCTCAGCGCTTGTTGTTGAGGGGTCTTTGCTCTGCTTTTCAAGCAGAGCGCCATTGGGACCTGTCAGACGGGCATTTGTTATCCTGTCTGGTATGTCCAAGGAATCCACAGCGAAGGCATCGTCCTTCCATGAATCCCATTTGCTGTTGCCGTGCGAAGCGGCTCTTCCGCCCTTCAGAGTTCTTGGTGAGCCACTTCTTCTGTGGATCGCATTCGCGACTCTTCCACTGATGTCCAGTGTGTCCACACCTGAAACATTGTTTCTCTCTCTTGAGGTGGTCCCTGTCCATTCCTTCATCTGTTTCCTTAGGGTGTGACGCGTCCCTATACCGGGAAAGAGAGGGGACCCTCTCTCCCAGTTCTGGGTTTAGAGACGTGGTCCAAAACACCTTAGATGGTAGGTGTGGTTTGGTCCAGTCTTCCCCCGGTTTCTTGGTATTGAAGATGTCTTGTTACGGTTTATTCTTTTCTTTTCTTTTCTTACGCATTCGTGCTTACTATATGCTGCGGTCCTGATCGAACATTCTCACAGTACTATTTTTAGTCTACTCAACGTGTATTTAAGTAGAGCCTCAGCTGGCCTAAACCCCAGCTTCGGCTAAGGTTTAATCTACCTAACTCAAAGCTCCGTCCTTCGTGAACTATCTAAGTTCGCTCCTGACTCCGTTCCATCGCCTTTGACCTCTGAGTGTATCGTCCACCGAAGTGCGAGTGGCGATCCTTGGTTGATCTAAGTCGATAAGAGTTAGTGGCTAACATTTAGCCGAAGCTCGCTTTACGTTGCTCAGCGTCACTTCCGAGAAAGAGCGCTGCCCAACTCCTTTACAGACATTCCAAAATTCATCCGATACACTTCTTCGTCGCAGTAGTCCTTTGGGTTATTCCCTTCGACTTACTGCTCCAAGCTGTGGTCATCGCCTGGATTATTCCCCACATCATCGACGACCCGATCTTTGCAGTCTTAGTGACTGTCCTACTTACCCTTGCCCTCATCCGAGTCTGTATCGCCGCACCGCTCCTAGCAGGACTGCTAGTTGCCCTGTACGGCGGATACTTCCCTCTTTTTTGAGGCGCCACGAATCTCTTTACCTTATCACTAAAGTCAGCATCATTGTTAACAGTCGTACTGTTAGCCTTGACTGACCCTTCTTTTGACGACGAAATCCCGTTGATGACCGGCCCCAACTACGAGGCCGACCTCAACCTGATTATCGCGACCCTCGCCGCCCTAACCATTATCGCATTGACCGTCATATGGTCCATTCTTACCGCCGGCCCTCTCAAAAGATAAGCCAACGGACGGATGCCCTTATCTGACGTCATTCCTGTAATCTCCACACTTTTTATAACCTTTTTCTTGTTCACCTCCTTGTACTATCTCCAACGGTGCTGTCGCCAACAGAGGCGAGTACGAGCACAACTCCCGTTTCACTACGTTCCGGCAACCCCGGCGTACCCGCCACCAGTAATCTTCATCCCCGCCGCATCCCAACAAACTCTTCACGATGGCCGACCCATCACACCCAGAGGACCTGGAGAGTCCCTTTACACATCGTCGCGATCCAGCTCGGGATCCTCAGGATCGAGCACAGACTCCTACAGAAGTGCCTCCGCCGAGTCCGTCGACATCACCGATACCCGGGGGGTACTCCTCGACAGAGGAGACTCGCCCCTACCAGGCCTCTTCGACGTCTCTCCAGTCGAGGGCGAGTCAAGCGCCGACGGAGCCCGAAGACAAGGCACCAGGCATCTGGTCACGGGCGAAGAAAGCCCTGACACCGAGTTCGAAGATGACGAGCTCAACGACTGGGAGAGAGACCGACTCGAAGACCTCCTCAGCGACCTCTATCCGAACGAGGAGGAGGATGCTACCTATACCGGAGACAACTGGAGCGGACGCTCCCAGCATAGGTGGACAGATGCAGAGTGGGGAAGCACCGGGGAAACCACCCACGACTGAAGGATCGCGGCAGACGATGCCCATGACCGGCGCAGGCTCGCCGCGAACAGGGGAAGGAGAGATGACTTTGATGAAGACGACGGAGAGCTTAGCCTCGGAGCCTCCGCGGCTACCACCCGTACAACTAACCCACACCTTGTTTCAGGCTCCTGGCCAACCAATCAAGGACCCCCAGTCGCTTGGTACCCAGATACCAGCTGGGTCTACGCCAACAAGCCAGGGGAAGAGGCTCATGTGGCCAGAGACGAGACCGGAGACGAGTCCGACCAAGCCAATACAAGGACCGAGGCCCCAACGATTGCTCCCGCCGTCTCCCCACACGAGCCGACGAGTGGGGAGCTTTGGGGCGAGTTCCCAGAGTACGACACCGAGGAACTTGGAACAGTTACCGTTTCCGAGTGCCTCGCCGGAGTCTCCAACTGGGAGCCGTCGGTCCCATCGAGAGCCTTCGCCGACCCCGTCCCTCTTTCCCAGCGCCCCTGGCCTCTCCTCTACCACACGTACGTCGAGTCCCTCGGACTCCCTCGAGATGCCCAGGAGTCCCCAGAAGTCCAGGCCCGCATGGACAGAGGAAGAGCGCATGACGCACGCATACGTCGCGCCGAAGAAGATGCCCTCCAGGGACCCACAGGCTGGTACGACCTACCCCTCGAGCCAGACGCCACCCAGTCCGAAATTGAAAACCAAATACGAGCAGCCGCCGTCAGATATACCGGAGCAGCACGAAGAGCAGGAACCGACCTGGAGGCCAGAAGAAGGGCCTGGGCCTCTTACAAGTCGGAGATCTCCGACCCCGACTCAGACATCGAGAGGCAAAAGCGAAACGCGAGAATTGACCGCCTCGCCCGAGAGAGGAAGGAGGCCAAGGATGCCGAGTCGACCCCCAAACCAGGCGCTGGAGCCGACCGTGATGGCAGCGGTAAGGCAGGTCCTTCTTCAGGGCCCAACGCCTAGACCCAGCATATTCGAGCTCCTACCCTGGCACGGGCTCTATGAAATCATGATGGAGGATATGGAGAAAGACCCGCAGTGGCTCTTCTCCGAAGCAGGGGAGGACTACCGGCACGCCAAGCAGATGGGGGACGTGTACCTCATGAAGAACATTCTCGAAGTGGAGACCTGGCACCGCGCAGCCATGGTCTGGAACCTGGTGAACCCTATGGCCCTGCAGCCCGGGTGCGAGCCATACAGACGACCTCAGCCGATGCCCAACCCGTACGATGCGTCGGGATTCTTCCCCGAAGGGTTCTTCGGGGGAGCGGGAGAGGATGACGATGACTACGCAGATACGGGAGCTGGGCCCTCCCAGCCGGACAAGGGAAAGAAATCAACGGTTCCGCCCATGCCGCCTAAGCCGCCGCGATATCCAGACCCCGCGGGCTATCCACCCCCGGGGGAAAATCGAAACTTACGGTCGCTCTCGCGACCACCTAAACCACCTGCGCCCCCGCATGTCCCATCGCCACCGGACCCGATCCCGCCGTGGCAGCTGGCCCCAGGGGCGGTTAATAATCCTTGGAATGACGTCAAACCCAAGCTGGTAACTCAGCCCAAATACTTCACCGGGGTGTCCTCAGACATCACCCGCTTCCTTCACCACTGCGAAGTGTACTTCGCGGTATTCCCCATGTACTATACCGTGAACGATCAGGGGCACAACCCCTATCGTATCACGTTCGCACAAGGCTACCTACGGGGGGACGCGCAGCAGTGGTGGGTTGACCAATACTACCGGTATCGCGACCCACACGGTCATTGGAGATTCCCCACCTGGGAGGAATTCTCCCATGACCTCACGCAGGAGTTCTGCGAGGTAGCGGAGTTAACAATATGGAAGGCCGAGTGGAAGAAGATCCGACAGTCGGACTTTAAGTCAGCTGTCGAGTTCTTCGCGAAGTTCGAACGGCTGGCCCACAAGTGTGAAGAATTCGGAGACGAGAAGCAAATGTTCGAAGCGGTCGAAGCGGCGATAAGGCCAACGGTGCGAAATACGGTTATGCATGGGGACAACGAGCGCCCCACAACCTACGCCCAGTGGAAGGCGCGAGTCCTCAGGATCGACGCCAACTATCGATACGGAGTGGCCCAGGGGTTGGGCAGTAAGTCCTCCTCGAACCAAGGCGGTTCGGGTCGAGGCAATCAACAGAAGAGTGGCGGGCAGGGTTCTAGCGGCGATAAGAAGGACGCCACGGGAACGACATATGGCGGTGCCGGTCAGCCGATGGAGATCGACAAGTTGCGAAGCGACAAACGATGCTTCAAGTGCGGCAATACCGGGTGGAGCCGAGACCATAAATGCCCGACGGACAAGTCCAAGTGGCTTCCTGTCAAACTCCCACCTCGCAAGAAGCCCAACGCTCAACGCCTACGTCAACTACTCGCGGAAGCTGAGAAAGAGGAGAATGGTAAAGAGTCGAAGATCGAGGAGGTGAAGGAGGAGAAGTCGTCAAAAGACGAGCCGGCGTCGAAATAAGCGATTCGACGGCGTCGGCAAAGGACTTAGTTTCACTTGGTGCGCGCTCCTGTACTACTAGCCGGACTTATACTATGTATGTAGGTACTCCTTTTGAGCAATATCAAAACATTTTCGCCGCGTTACCAGTAGAAGAAACTAAGGAATCGGAATCGCAAAAACAAGACGGCGTAGGAGGGGATTTCCGCCACTCCGCGCAGCCTGCGCTCAGTACTGAACCCCTAGGGGCCGTCCGAGCTCAGGAACCCCCGGCTCACTGCACAGGGAAAGCCCCTCGAGGGCAGAGCCCCCTAGGTCGAGTCCCGACTGCACCCTTGACGAAGGGAGGTCACCCCGGAGAGGGAGAAAGGCTGACAACCCAGCCCGCTGGGCCTGCGTCCTCGTCTGTGGGGCCGTCTGTTCCAGTGGGAAGCGTCGAGAAAGCAGCTGAGGCCGTGAAGACGAGGGACCCCCTGCCCTTAGTAGCCAAGGACAATGCTGCGGCAAACGGTGCAGACCCCCCGTCCGAGCCGACATGTGTGCGCTCGCGAAGGGTTACCCGAAGTACCGCCGGGTCCAGGAGGAGCAGTAAGTACGGATCCACAGTAGAGGTTACAACGCCGCGCACAAGCGCCCAAGGCCAGGGCCGAACACAGGGTAGCGAACCCTCCTCTACCACTTCGACGGAAGGTGACCAAGTGCCGCCGAGGGGCCCTCTTCGGCCCGGTGACCAAATGCCGCCTCGAAGCAAGACAACCCCCGTTTCGTTGGAAGAAGTCGAAGACGAGGAGGCCCATCTACGGTCCGACATCCCGGTCGTGAACCCCCGACGGGCCCCCTCGCCTGCTGTCTCGCTCTCCGCGACCCCACTCAACAAAAAGATTATCCCGGACATGTATTACGAACCCCACGGGATACTTTGGACCCGCCGTGCATTACGCATCGCCCGAGGGGACGCCGCGGCGAGGGCCGTTCTCAACGGATGGGTACACCCCCGACGAAGGGAGGAAGTAACCGACAACTTATGTTACGCGTTGGAGGAGCAGACCGAGACAGCCGCCCAGGCTCGGGAGAAGTGGCAGTGGATGGAAGACCTACAGAAACCTCCCATGTACATACGGGGGAGAAAGGGGCGCAATGTTTCTATTAAAGTGCAATTAGAAACTCTGGACACGAGGGAGACCCACGCGGTGAGCGCCCTAGTGGATAGTGGCGCCACCGGTAGTTCGATTGACCGCACCTGGGCCCAGGCCCACGACCTCAATTTAAAGAAAGCGGCCCGACCCGTCCCGGTCTATAACGCCGACGGCACTCGCAACAAAGGCGGAGATATTACCGAGTACGCCGAAGTGCGGCTACGTATAGGAGATCACGTGGAGCGAATAGAACTCGCCGTGGTGGATCTAGGCTCCACCCCCTTGTTCCTAGGGCATGACTGGCTACAACGTCACAACCCGCTTATCGACTGGGACACCGGGGCAGTTACCTTAGCCCGGTGCACGTGCAGGAAAATCCCCTTCTCTCTCCCGGATACCGATCCTTCGGCACGATGGGACGAGTACGAGGAGGGGGACACTATTCTAGTAATAGACTTCGAAGAAGCGTTCCACGTACGAGCCATGGGGACTAGGGCCAATGAGCTGGCGGCTCAGGCGAATGCCAAAAAGACCGCCAAGTCCTTCGAAGAAATAGTACCCGAAGAGTATCGGGGCTTCAAAGATATCTTCGACAAAGAAAACTTCGACGAGTTGCCTCCTCGCAAGCCCTGGGATCATGCCATTGAATTGATCCCCAATGCTAATGCTAATTTAGACTGTAAAGTCTATCCTCTCAACCACGCTGAACAGGAGGAGCTAGACAAGTTCCTGGACGAGAACCTGTCTACTGGTCGAATCCAACCCTCCAAGTCTCCTATGGCTTCCCCGTTTTTCTTCATCAAAAAGAAGGACGGCAAGCTGCGCCCAGTCCAGGACTACCGAAAGTTGAACGAGATGACGATCAAAAATCGTTACCCGCTACCACTTATCGGGGAGTTGATGGACAGGCTAAAGAAGGCCAAATACTTCACTAAGTTGGATGTACGTTGGGGCTACAACAACGTGAGGATCAAACAGGGGGATGAATGGAAAGCCGCTTTCCGAACCAATCGTGGGCTCTATGAGCCCCTGGTGATGTTCTTCGGACTTACCAACTCCCCTGCGACGTTCCAATGGATGATGAATGACATCTTCAAAGACCTTATCGCAGCCGGGGAAGTATCGGTTTACCTGGACGACATCCTTATTGCTTCAAAGACCAAGGCGGAGCACCGACGAATTGTGCGCAAGGTACTACAAATCCTCCGCGAAAACAAGTTGTTCCTCAAGGCGGAGAAATGCGAGTTCGAGGTGGAAGAAACCGAGTATTTGGGAGTGATCATTAGCAAGGGGAAGATCCGCATGGACCCGGTGAAGATCGCCGGTTTGCTCGACTGGCCTGTTCCCCGGCGGAAGCAAGAGTTACAATCCTTCCTTGGATTTTGTAACTTTTATTGACGGTTCATTCGCGACTATAGCAAGCACGTGAGGCCCCTCACCTCTCTCACCGGAAAGCAAGAGTGGCAGTGGGGGGAGTCACAACAACGAGCCTTCGAAAAGCTCAAAGAACTGTTCCGCGAAGACGTAGTGCTGGCTATACCGCTGGATCAAGGACGATTTCGGGTAGAGGCGGACTCAAGCGAAGGGGCGGTAGGGGCCGTACTTTCTCAGTGGCAAGACGAGAAGTGGCGACCAGTCGCTTTTCTCTCCAAGGCTCTCTCAGTTACGGAACGTAACTATGAGATTTACGATAAAGAGCTTTTAGCCATTATGATCGCTCTTGAAGAATGGCGACAATACCTCATGGGAGCTAGGGAAGACTTCGAGATTTGGACAGACCACTCAAACCTCCAGTACTTCCGCAAGCCTCAGAAACTTAATCGACGACAAGCCCGATGGGTTACCGAGCTAGCGGAGTACCAATTCTCCCTACACCACAAACCTGGAGCGCAGAATCGCAAGGCGGATCTCCTATCAAGGCGGGCAGATCATGACCAAGGGAAGGAGGATAACCGCGATGTGATAGTCCTTAAAGCAGAGCACTTCCGTGCGCTAACCATGCCCACGGCTGAAGAGCTGCACGAAAGGATCAAAGTTGCCACACACGACCCTCGACATTGGGACCGAGGCATCTCAGACTCCCTCAATCATGAGAAGGGAATCTCCTGCGAGCAAGACCTACTCTGGTATGACGGACGGATCTATGTGCCCGTAAACCATGACCTTCGAGGACAAATCATCGCTCTTAAGCATGACCATGTCACGGCCGGTCACCCAGGTATCGAAAAGACCAAGGAATTGATTCTTCGTGACTACTGGTGGCCGAGAATGCGTCGGGATGTGGAAGCATACGTAAAGGGGTGTGATACCTGCCAAAGAACCAAAGCCGATCGACGCCCGAGAAAGGCTCCTCTACACCCCAACGAAGTTCCAGTACGACCGTGGACTCATATCTCGGTCGATATGATCACCAAACTCCCAAACCCCAAAGGGTTTGACTCTATCTTGGTCATCGTGGACCGCTTCTCTAAAGCCGTCATCCCTATTGCTTGCACCGAGGAGCTCACCTCCCTCGGCTTCGCCAAGATCCTCCGGGACTACGTCTATGTACCTTACGGCGTAATGCCCGAAAAGATAATCTCTGACCGTGGCTCGGTTTTCGTGTCAAAATTCATGAAGGAGTTTTACCGACTCCTTCACGTCGAAGGAAATCCCTCCACAGCGTATCACCCGCAGACGGACGGGCAGACTGAGAGAGTTAACCAAGAAATTGAAAAATTCCTCAGAATGTTCGTTAACGACAAACAAGACGATTGGAGCGAATGGCTACCCTTAGCAGCCTTCACTCATAACAACCGCCAGCACTCCGCAACGGGATTCTCCCCCTACAAGGTCATTTTCGGGAGAAACGGGGAGGTCATCAAAAACCCTCAGCAGGCAACTAGAGTACCAGCCACCGGAAAGCTGATAGAGGAGATAGGAAAGGCACAGGACAAGGCAAGAAAGTCGCTAGAAAAGGCCGCGGAGTCGATGAAAAAAGCCTATGACAAGCATCGAGGCACAGCCATCGAGTACCAGATCGGCGACAAAGTATGGCTCGACGCCACCAATCTCAACCTCCCACGCCCTACCAAGAAGTTGGGCGACCGACGAGTAGGTCCCTTTACTATCCTAGCAAAGAAGGGAGCCTCAGCGTACGAACTCAAACTGCCAGCGGGCTGGAAGATTCATAATCGATTCAACGAGTCCCTATTGACTCTGTACACGACGCCCGTCTTCCCGAATCAGCTGCGCCCCGAAAGGCCGCCTCCCGAGTTAATTGATGATGAGGAAGAATACGAGATTGAAAAGATCATTGAGCAGAGAGACAAGATTGTCAGGCGGGGGCAAAATCGTCGAACCATCACCAAGTACCTTGTCAAATGGAAGGGATACCCAATGGAAGAAAACTCCTGGGTAAAACGCTCCAATATGGCCAACACAGAGGAGCTAGTAAACGAGTACGAAGCACGCCTCCAAAGGATTCACTGGGAGATTGACAGACACGGAAAAACCATCGGGAAGGACGATAAGATACCCTCGGGGGTCGGATTGGTTCATCACGACCCAGACACCCCCTGTGTCACAGACGTCGTAACCGTTTACTCCTCCGAATGCACAAACCCAAAACACTCCGATTCCCAATCGTCGATAGCAATACGCGAAGTTACCGCGAAGGAGGTAGACGGAATACCCATCGTGGAAGAAACATCCGACGAAGAGGATTCTACACTCGACCTCGAAAACTTACAACGGGTCTACGAAAACTGGGACTTCGACTCCGAAGATGATGACAACGATGATGACAGTGTCTTATCCTTTTACAGCGAATCCGCACGGAGTAGGGAGGAGAGCGAGGCCTCATTCGGGACAAACGAGTCTTGAGGGGGGGGGGTAATGTTACGGTTTATTCTTTTCTTTTCTTTTCTTACGCATTCGTGCTTACTATATGCTGCGGTCCTGATCGAACATTCTCACAGTACTATTTTTAGTCTACTCAACGTGTATTTAAGTAGAGCCTCAGCTGGCCTAAACCCCAGCTTCGGCTAAGGTTTAATCTACCTAACTCAAAGCTCCATCCTTCGTGAACTATCTAAGTTCGCTCCTGACTCCATTCCATCGCCTTTGACCTCTGAGTGTATCGTCCACCGAAGTGCGAGTGGCGATCCTTGGTTGATCTAAGTCGATAAGAGTTAGTGGCTAACATGTCTTTAGTGCTGAAATTCAACACCAAAGACATGGACGGTTTCGTCTGTGTCAGAGGAGGTGTCGGCGGAGATACCACTAACTTCACTTCCTTCTTCTTCTTCCAGGATTGTACAGTATTCCCTTCCCAGGAATATGGGGGTAGAAAGTGAGTCCCATAAGTCTTCGTTGATGGCCGTTCTAGCCATGGGATTGGGCCATATGGCCTCGTACGAGGTGTCTGGCCAGGGGGATTCCCAGCCATCCCCAGCAACTGAGTGCCAGGTGTTGTTGGCGGTTGAGTCGGAGTGCATGGGGGGTAGGTCCCAGGATCCCTCTTCAGGGGTGATCCAGAAATCCTCTGGAAAGAGCGATCCCCAATCCAGTACCCCTTTTTCCTCGGCCACTCCTCTTTCTTTCCTGGCCAATTGATGGATTCTTCGTGCGAGTTGTAGAGTGACTTGGTGATACCACTGATATACCCGGCTACAGAGGCAAGTGGATCTCTTGGAGGTGACTTCGGATTCAAGCCAGATGACTTCTGTCTCATAGGAGGAGCCGGTGTCTGGGCTCCAAATGGAGACATCTCCCTTGAGGTATGAGTCTGGTAAACGATCTCCTGACTCAATGTGGACTCCCCATGCCTCTCTTGGAGTTCCAGTGGGGGAGTAGATTTCCCCGCCGAGCTCTGAGGCATGGAGCATGGGTCCGGCCTTTCCAAATGACTCCGGAGATTCATCTCTTCGATGTCCTCCTGCGTCTGTTCTTTCAACTGTGGTTTGTCCACCTTCTTGATCAACTCCCTGGGCAGTGAGGAAAGAGTTGTCGATTCCTTCGAAGGTGGTTCTTTGCCACTCTGTTCCTTTGGCAGCGCTTCTATTGCACCCCTCCAGAGTTCGTATGTTGATGAGTCAGTTGTACTCGTCAGTGTAGAACTGTTCGACATTGGTGGCGAAGGGGGTATCAGGATCATCCCAGGATCCACAGATATCCTCCCAGTATCCACCTGTGAATTGTGGGCTTCCAGCGTGTTGGGCCTGGAAGTCCCATTCTGACTCGTTAGGTTGAACTCGGTGGTCTCCCCCTGTGAGGGGGCGAATGGGAGTTGATCCATCTCATGGTCGTGGATAGGATTGGGTGCTGCGGTGCAAGGGATGCCTTACTAGAGATAGTAAGGTTTCCAGGATGTGGGTTCGGCTTGTGATAGAGCCTATTGGGTTCATACGGTCACCGTTGTTTGAACAAGGATGAGAGTATGAAATATTTCTGTAGGGGTGAGCAACCCCGAGGACTCGTCGTATAACGACAAGGGTTCCTTTATTTGAATGCTCCAGATACTGTGGTTGTTCTGTTAATGAAAATGACAAGGGCAGTTTAAGGTAGAGCCCATTACTCGCCCACTTCGTGGGGGTCAGTGCTTTGAAGGGTATGGGTTTATAGAAGTGTTGTTGCTGGCGAGTTGGTGACAGCAATCAAGCAAGACAATATGGTCACCGTCGTTGAACAACAATGAGGGTATTAATACAAGCTTCGGCTAATTGTAATGCACTAACTTGGATTGAACAACGGTTGCCTCTAAACTGTCACTCGCGTTCGGTGATTCAGTTGTGAAGAGGGCGTTGCAATCGCTAGGTAAGGTACGATAGTCCTTAGGCATGAAACAGGGAGTTTCTGCGTGAAAAGTTAGGAGTGTATAACTTTAGCCAAAGCTGGGGTGTAAGGCCACAGCAAGGCTTGACTAAATACATTGTGGTATTTACTAGTATGTACTATTCCTGTGTCTCGGTGTGTACTCTGCACTGTCCTAATGCATTGCTGTCTTCTGTATCATATGGTGCTTGGTATAGGGGAAGCACTTATGTGAGTAAGAAGGCTAGCGTCCATATGGTGCTTGATATGGTAGAAGCGTGCTAGTGCATCAGAAGACTAGCACCCGTGTGGTGCTATCTTCGGAGGAGTGTACGTGGCGCACTATCCATCCTGGGGTGTGACTTGTGTCGACCCACGAAGCGTGAGGGAATATCAAGGGTAGGGCCCATGGAAGTATGATCGGACCTATGGGCCATCAAACGGATCATGCGTGTGAAGTGTGAGTCAAAGCGTGTGGGTGGTGTGACCAAGCAGGTCATGAATGATGCAGATCAGGTACAAGGAATGATGACAAGAGTCGAATGACAAGTTGCCATGATGCTGAGATAAGATAAGATAAAGCGAAAAATAGGGGTGAATTCATGACAAAATGAGAGAGTACCTAAATTTTGATATTTATCCTTCTCATAATCATAGATAGACACATAAAAGATCCAATGGAGCCTAGGAATCTGAGATTTGAGGGCATAAAAGCTTTAATTGACAAAAAATTGAGCTTTGAAACATTTTTGAACAAAGGTCCATTTGTTGCAGACAGTTTACAGAAGAATAAGAAATAGATATGAGGAAATGTTTAAGGAAGCATTCTTATCATAGCACAGTATATATGTACAGTCAAGGGAAGTTCAACTCAAATTCAACTAAGGACTTGCGTGGCCCATGTGGCCATGTGCCATGCATGCATGGTACCATGCAGGTGACCATGCTGAATTTCTAGTGCTCACTGTCATCTGTATGGGCACATAGAATTTTGTGAGCACACTTGTGAGTGTGTGTTGGCATTCTCTCGCATGCATTGTCACACTTGCATTTGCATTTGCAGGCGTGACAAAGAACTGTCTCAGAATTTCTTATCTAAAAATAGTGGCAGACGTTAGCCAGTGTTTCTAGATGAATATGATATAATACCCTTTGCCGACAATTACAACATTGAAGGTTCTTTTGAGGTAATCCTCCCTCAAAGTTCAAAGTCCAAAATCAAGAGCCAAAAAATTGAGTTCCAGAGTAATTATTCAACTTGAGATTCTAGTAGATCAATAATACATTCCAGAGTGTCCAGATGTAGAGTATAATCCGAAGAAAATTGAGGTACGATGCGGACAGACTCACAGGAAGGAGTTCAAGACAACCCAAAGAAGAGAACCCAAACAGTGGTCGTGGGCCAGAGAAGGTTAAGTTCAATACAGTAAGCATCATAAAAATATCAAAAGAACCAAGATATAATGACAGGAAACACATGCCGCAGAAATATGAGAAGCGACCAACAGTTAAGACGGTTCAACTCGAGTCAAACGCAAATGTTACATGATGTCACACATCCATCACACTTGCGAGCCAATTGCAAGCTGCTACCACTCGCATGTGTTTAATTTCCAATCGCATGCATTATTTTTGAGAACACATGTGTGCATCTTCTTAAGGCTTGCATTCGACTGTGGGATGCATGCGTGACATCTTTGTGAGATACATAAGCAAGGTTTATTCATTTGAGAACCTGTTCATCCTGCCAAGTTCAAAAAAAGGTCAGATCTCATAGTCATTTCGAAGTGAAATGTCGCTGTGATGGAGGGAGCTTTTTTTGTAGCGAACACAGATACCTTTCTAGCATTAAAATATTATTCAATGGCTTCCCTGAGTCATAGTAAGTGACATTAACCTGGTGGGACATATCCAGGAACTCGGAAAGAGTAAGTAAATGTTCAAGATAAGACACACTTTACTAGTGACTTTAAAACAGAACTAATTATTTGTATGAAACACAAACAAAGGTATCCATATGCGCACAAATGCATGCAAGTTAAACACAAGCAAATGCAGTTCAACTTGAGTTGAACGCAAGCTTGCAAGTGTCACTCGCAAAATTCTCCTGGCCCCATCTGTATCGTCTTTCCCAATTTGTTCTTGTGAATGCCTATCATTTGCATTTATCTTTCGTTCGAAATGAGATCATCGAGCTGGCACGGCACTACAGTACAGGTATCATTTGCATTCAGGTTTCTATGTACTGCTTAGTCCGTCATTTCACCAGGCATGACGAAAGATGACTCGCTTTCTGACATGTTTTGCAGTGCAATGCGGTGTACGAGCCATTCCTACTGCATTTTATCCAGCGATCTCGATTGTATTTGAGAGGAGGTAGGCATTCAAGTCGCCAACAGTTTATTAGACCAGGACTTCATGACACGGCTGATCAATGACTCTTTCAAGTACACAAGGACTGCAGTTCCAAGTATTGGAACAATCTGAGAACGTTCGGGACATCCTTTCTTTGTCGTGATGGGGACCCTCGCCCCGTATCGAGAGCTGTCCAATTGCTTTGGTTCTCCTAGTCATTTCCTCCACTTTTCATTTCTTTTCATTGATTTCTGCCAGTCGTATTCGTTCTCTCTTTTTGGGTTGCTCTCCGTGCTTAAATGGATCTATTGTATGGCGATGGTTTCAAGTCTCATGAGATAAATTAAAATTTTATGGCGAACGGGATTTAATTTATCTATCGTGATGGGTTGGAGTACCTCACACAGAAAGGGTCTGCGACACTTGTTATGTTGCCGTGGACAATGGTGAAAACTTATATATTCAAATTGAGCATCCTTGTCCTTACAAACACGCCGCATGGACACCCAATAGTGATATCCACAAAATGCAATCTTGCCATGCACCTCTTTCGGATACCACGCAGAATTCTCTTATAAAAGTCCATAACTGAGGATAAGCTGGTCGTAGCACATCTTTCGAATTCGATCTTTCTGAATCGAGATGGACTAGCCTGCAAATTCTGATGTAGGAATATAGCGGGGAGCTTGAACGAGATCGCGAGGGTGGCAGGCAGGATTGGTACAGGGTACAATAGCACAGTACAGACTGCCGGTCGCTGTCTTCCTCTTGGTGGAAGCTTGTAGTACATATTGGAAGCAAGCAAGTATTGGTCACCGACAGACCAGGGCAACAATCAGAAACAAAAATGCATTTCTGCATGCATGTCCATTCACTCGACGCCATGGAGAAGGTGCCATTTGGGTACGGTTTGGACACGAGTCACGTACTAATTTCTCACATAGGAATAGGGAACATGCAGCTCGCAAAACAAGAGGATGCCCGGTCAGTGAGTCGGAAGAACGGACTGGAATCAAGGGTGGGAAAGAAGAACATGGTCACCGAATTGAAATAGATTCACTATGACGTGTAACTATGAGGTCCAAGTGTGCGTCCTGCAACTCATAAAAACCCCAATACCCAGTGGTGCCAGATTGGGCCGGGAGGATGGCACTGACCGACGAGTCAACCCCGGCGGTGGAACCGTCAAGAACTTCCTAGCTCCGGAAACAATTCTGTTCAAGGCACCAATCCTCTGCGGATTCTTTTACCGTTGATTCATCGTATGAACGCGGAATTCTCAACTCTTCGATTAGACTTTGTGAACGTGGAAATCAGATAGTGACCAACTGATACCAACAGGGATAAAAAGAATTGGAAGGGCGAATGTTTCCAGAGTATCAAGGCATATTATCCTCTGCATAGCGTTGTACGGCTCTGGTTCCTATAAGGCTTCAATAGTTGCATGTTAGTTCAAGTCAAGGAAACATTCTTATTTTATATTCAATCCAAGTTTGTGGTCACAAGAAAGATCGGCAGCGTTATAGGAAGGTACGAAGGAAAATTAACAGATGTCCGAAGCAGCAAAGTATCAAATTGTGGTAGTCCCAATCCTTTGCAGGAGTTACCCTCAACCAATCCTTTGCAAAAATGGCTGACCACGATCAAGCTGATTGCACGTCGTTGCCTTGATAGTCGCTTTCATAATGAATGACTCAGGACTGATGAAATAAACAGTGACGACAACTTACTTCCAAGCACTCCCAAGCAGAATTTCGCAGTCACTGGGACATGGCTGATCTCGATTTTAGCAAACTAGGCGAGCTTTAGAAAGAGGACTTGAACAGGTGAGAAAGAATAAACTCACGTCAATGTTATCTTTTAAAGCATATCCAACAGCTTGAGGGCCTTTGTTCTGTGCATGACCAGGAGGTTATTTATTACCTAGTCTCATACTACCAGAAACAGAGATGTACATTGATGAAATTCCCCCATTGGGCACCAGATCCTACGGGGAAACAAACGAGTTCGATTGTGAATTCAAATTTAAAGTACACAAAGCAAAGAAACTCACCCCCGTTATCAGAACCAGGAATGCATCTCATAACGACATTGGCACCCCCGGCGTTAGAGTTCACCCAAGGCCATTCATCGCACTGGTACCCATGGGAATGGTGCGCCTGATAAATGTATTAATTTTCCTTGTACAATACCTAGACAGGAAAACCATGTACACGTGTGCTGCACCGGTTTGGGTCGGGCACTAGAAATTCAGCATGGTCACCTGCGTGGTACCACGCGTGCGTGGTGCATGGCCACGCACGCCACGCAAGTCATTAGTTGAACTTGAGTTGAACTTGCCTTGACAGTACATATATACTGTGTGATGATAAGAATGCTTCTCTAAACATATCCTTTTATCTATTTCTTATTCATTGGTGAATTGTTTGCAACAAATAGATCTTTGTTCAAAAATATTTCAAAGCTTAAATTCCGCCAATTAGAGTTTTTAAACCTTCAAATCTCGATTTCTAGGTACCATTGTATCTTCCATGAGTGTATTTAGGATTATAAGAAGGTTAAATATCGAAAATTAGGTACACTCTCATTTTGCTAGCTTGAAGTTATTAATCCAAAGATATCGCAACACTATGAACATCAATTCAACGTTGCCTTCACATCAATTGTTCCTTGATTGCTCCAATACCACCAAACCGATCATTTAATTTCCACAAGAACAACCTTTCTTTATGTACGGGTATACCTTGGACCACGCAACCAACCACGCTTGCGTACCACGCAGCCATGCAACCACGCAGCCACGCAGCCACACCACGCAGGCTGACCACGCACAGCCATGCTGACTAACCACGCAACCACGCAGGCACCACGCAGGCTTCACATAGAGACCACGCCAGCCCATATAAGGTTACCCTCAGAAAGTACATCCTTCATATAATTGCCTCTTGATTGGCTTGTTTCTTCAGTGTCATTCACATCAAATATAGAAATCCATATTCCTTCTCATGTTATCCTCTTCACTGGGAACCCCACATTGTGTGCCTTATTACTTATAGCTTAGCAGACCACCTCTAAGGCCTTTTCATACTGTTAGGATACCCGTAAAATTGTTTACTTCAGCTAGAATACATTTGATCTTCTTAAACTTCACAATCCAGTTCGAAAATTTCATGATATTGACCATATTTTGAAGCATTTCGAAATCCCACCAAAGCTGTCATATTTAAATCTTACAGGTATTGACAATCAAACTGATTCTATGCGAGGATTGACAGAAAAGAACGGAATACGTCGACTCTCGAGTCGTGTTTGATGGACTCGATCAACTTTTGATGGGAGCCCCGCAATTTGTCAACCACGCTGACGACCACGCAACCACGCACCACGCAGCCACGCAGCCACGCAGGCTACCACGCAGAATTCTTCTTGCCCGGTTTGGGTCAACTTTACCGCAACTGTTGCTAGCACGATTGTCAGATGCTTGGGGGCGGTTAGGAGCTACTGAGCGAGGCCCGTTGTGACCTGTCTCGGCGAGGCGTCAGAGGTCGAGTCAAGGGAAGGGAGAGCAGGAGTAAATGTACAGAACCAAGAAAAACCTGGTGATCAAGTCAATGTCAAGTTACGCATAGGAAAATAAAGAAGTAGACTGGCATATGTTCTCGCACGATTGGGGGTATCTTCTGTAGTCAAGCGTAAAGGTAGGTGTGGTGCGTTCCACTATCTTTGTTGCTGTAGCGTTCCATGTCGCAGTAGCATTGGACAGCTCCGTGGGTAAGGTGTGGACACCTAAGAGGAAGAGGCAAGTGACAATGAAGAGGCTCTTAAGCATGAGAGGCGACTAGGAGATCCATGCAAATTTTTAACGGATTATATAGCTTTCGATAACACCTCAGGTGACACGATGGGTTCAAAACATCCCTGGGGATTATTGAGAGTGTGGCATTTGCATCTTCTCAGAAGCAGAAGTTAGTTACTCATGCTTGTCCTTACACCATTTTGTGACTGAATTGCTCATCACTATCCTAGGGACGTGCGGACTGGTGTACTTGGAGGGACTATTCCAACTGTATTATTGGAAGCCAGTAATTAGCTAGGGGATAGTCTCGTGGTCGTGTAAGATGTCAGCTCGTTGGAAGAAGGCTCCGAACAGAAGCATCTAATATCACATTATTCTACGGATTTTATAAGCTTTGGTCATGAACATACTACTTCAGTTTTGGGAAACGCCACAACGTTGAGTTCTCAGTTCGACAAAGAAACAAAACCCGACGGAAGCAGTGAGGGCAATATGCGAGTCTAGACTTTCAAATGGAACGTTTGAATCGACTTGAAGGACGCACGAATGATGGATCACATCAGGAATATGAGATATCTCATAGGTCCATAGCGAAACAGTGATCTCTGAAGTGGTATATGGGCCGCGGAAACGAAAGGGAGTAGGTACATAATTATGCTTCACCTTCTGCTACATCCAAGATAACCAAGAACATACTCTATTGCCTGGTTTCCCATCTTGATTTTGCGTGCTAAGACGGAGAGAGGTACGTTCGAACTGTGAGTCATGGTAATTTTGAAAAAAGGGTGGTGATGGCCAAGTCATCCGTTTGGCCACATGGCCTGCTTCGATGCCAGTTTTTTTTTACATCTATCAAGAAGGAGGAAGTAATTCTGTATATATTTCGAGAGTTTCGAGTCTTGTGTCCATGGTTCTATGATACGTATGTTTTCCCCTTTCTTTCTTTTTTTATGTTATCACATTTACCTCGAGCCCTAGGGTCTTCAGGTCCACCTCCTCTCTGAAGGCGTCTACCTCCCGCGTCTTGTCCTTCCTATCCTCGAAAATAATTCTAATTGGTGACGGCTCTACAGTGGCTTTCTTTCTTGCTTCGCGAGCTCTACCGTAATTATAAGCACATGTGTGACATACTTCCACCGTTCAGAGATATTATTAGTGTGGCGGATGGCTAGCCCTGGCGTTTTGTCGAACACTCAGTATTGCAGCAAACGTAAAAATATAATGGCGGGTTCATCATAATAGAGTATAAGATCTCTGTCAAATGAAGACCGGCATGTCAAGGTGTGGCAAAACGCGTACCGTAATAATTGAATCAAGTACTCACCAACAAAGTAACCAGTTGTTAGTGATGTTCCTGACACTTAGCGAAAGATATTTGGTCAGATTCCATTCCGCTTGAGTGAACGTATCAATAGTAGTAGACTAAAACGAAACATGCAGGAGCAAACGAGGCAGTGCAATGTATCACTTTGACGGACGATCACAGACGCCACTAGTGGTGGATCAGAGAAGTGACTGCAGAGTATTTCTTGGTAGACAGCTTCGAAGTATGTATGAATGCGGAAAGTACGACTATGGAGCAACATCAGGTTCCTGTTGTGTACGGAGCTCTTCTATCAGCAACGACGGCGCCAATCTCAGTCGTGCCCACCCAGCGTCGGTGAAATCCCGATCCATTATACTTACCCGTACACAGTGCACCAGCAGTTCAATGTACATCAGCTATCTTGCAAAAGGTCGATGGTCGTAGAAAATTCAATCAGAATTCTCCCGGCTGCTACACCGGTTCGGAGGAAATGGCGCATCATCACAGGTGTATGATTTTAAAATTGCATGTAACCACAAACGACAAAAATGCCGAGAATTCATCGTAATGATCCTTCGTTTCCGTTCATATTTGCTGAGGAATATAATTCTGCATAAAGTCGCCTCATAGACCAGCACGAGGAAGTAACATCTGGAAGCGTCGTGTCAAGACCGCCGTTAGATGTCTTTTCCCCTGGCGTTACAATAGCTCTGATAGCCGATTGGCCTCTGATGATGCACCTTCCATTCCTTGACAGCGGTTTACATTCCCGACCCTTGTAGTTAGGTCCAGTCACAACACAGTCGTGCGTATATATCTAAACGGATCGTATTTGGGCCACTCGATCAGTGGAATCCGGAATGGCGTAGATGACATCATGTCAAGCTGAGGAAACCTTACATGCCTTCGAATCAGCGACGCATATATATGTTATTAACGTGCATCGGTCAGGATTGATGCCAGTTTCCCTGGGTCAATCACCTATGACATTGGATAGATCGAAACAGAGAACGATGCTTGTAACAGATATGGGGAGGGGGGGCGGGAAGGAGGTTTACTGCCAAGAAAAGAACAGAATGGATAGTTGTAAGGAGGCGATTGGGGCCGAACAGTGACGAAGATCCTTCCTTGGTTGGGAAGGTCAAGTCCTTTAGCTCGAGGTGAAGGCTTCAAGGAAATATCGCCGAAGATGGTCTATTCCTGATTCATGTTAACACCCCGAAGAACAATGCTACTCCAAGAATCTACTCCGCTGGCCTCCATCGACCGAGACACTCGCTTCTCTCTGCCATGGATCCGTTCCTCATTGAACCCATCCAAACGATGACATCCACAGTCTCGTTGGCCTCGAGGTGTGGTGGTAAGGTTAGATGTGCACGGGGAGAATGGATGCTGTGGTCTCAGTCTGAGAGGAAAGGTGGATTATTAACAGGGAAGGATTAGAAGGAAGAACACGCACGTATGACTTTGGTCAAGCCATTTGCCGTGTATTCCATGTGTATAATATGCACCTCCTCTGTCGGGTAAGGAAATCATAGCCCCTGCCGCGCTTAGCACGACGATGCATTGGTGCTCTACCAGGGGGTTGGACCACCGCTTCCACTCGTTGATTTTCAGTAGGATGTTCACAATGTACTGCGACGTACAGTCAGAATGTTACTTCCCTCAAGTTGCCCGTCGCAGACGAAAAAAGGTGGAATATACAACGTACGTTGTGGTTCTGGCTAAAGATGACAAGCAGTGCAGATGCCGCTGGGTGGAGAGATCTTAAGTGCGATGAGCCGTTCTTGTTTCTCCCTGATGGTAATTCGCTCTCGTAAAATCCAGTCATCGGTAGGTATTGAGGAGAATTTAGTTCGTGTTCCTATCGTCTATACAAAAAGGTAAGACTTGGGTGGGTTAGAGAACTCGCAGACTGACCTTCGACGTTAACAAAACAATCGATTCGTCCAAAATAGTTTATGACGGTCTTCATGAGGATCTAGACGGATTCCTCAATACTTCTTTTGGTAGGGACGACAGGGACGCCAAAGTCGGGGTTCTTGGGGATGATTTTTATCCTAGTGGGAGGCGGCATGGTGTGGGTCCGGAGTGTATCCAGCGAGGGCGGGTCGGTGGACCCTGGATTCGGCAAAGGAGAGAATGGTGGCTCAGCTCGAACCTTCCCCGGCACCGGTGACGAGGACGAGGCCAGACCTGCGGAGTTTCACGATCACTGGGGTGTGAAGTCGATGAACTGAAGGAGCAGTTAGCCAAAGATGCATAGAGAGGACTTGGACAGCATATCTCGTAACATTCCTCCGTGCAAAGATTTGTAGTACACCGAATTGGCAGACGTACATGATCGATGTAACTTCTAAGGCTACACATACCTCTCTCTGGACCCTGACTATCACACGGCGCTCTATCAAAGCACATTCATTCCCCGACGTGCTTCGCTATTACTTGCAGGCATGTTCGATGCTCCCAACGTTTCCATCCTGGCATTCTGCGATAAACAGACATCAGCGAGCAAGACGTGCCATTCTTGAGCGCACTGATGGTGACGCTGCACGAATAGGATTAGCCCACGACGCCGAAGATCATAATGCGGAGACGGACATAGACTACTAACACGCCACACATCGACAACAGATCCATCGCCTTGATGACTAGGCCTTTCCATCCAGTGCTGATATTGGTTATAAATGTTCAGCCGATACCGTCTTTTTGCTCTGAATGCCGTCGTGTTCGTGTCCCGACAAGTCCCAGCTGCATAGTCGCTAGTCATGATGAGGATATATGTGGTCAGATTATCGGGCTGGACTCGGTCGGAAGAGTCGCATAGGAATAGGTAGATCCTTCCTCAATATACGTCTACCATGGCAGTCATCAACGGTATGTCCCTCCATACCGCTCACCGAAACCCTAAGGCACAATTTCGTATGGCTGAGGTAGTCCTTCAAAGGAAGGAGAGGGAGAGAACCTACGCGAACGAGAAGAAATTAGCTAACGAGAAGAAAAGTAAAAATAGACCGCGTACCATGAACCCCAAGGGAACGCATAAGTATGTACATCATGATTCTCCACCATTGAAGTCGTCATCAAACATGGATGCACGAGTCGAAAAGAACACCTGGAAAGGACGCTACCGGAACGTGAAGCGAGAGGAAGGAAGGTGGAGATGAAGAGAGAGCCGAGGACGCGGCATGCCGGTTCTGCGGAACATCGGTCCGGTGACCTTCTGCTCCTTTCACTTTGATCAGGCGATTACGGCGCATTGCCAAAGGACCGCGCATGTCCACTAACGCAAAGATAGGTCAAAACATCGCTCTCCAATATAGCATTCTGATATGTTTTCGGTTCTATCTTCAGGCTTCATACTGGCAAATGTCTTCTATGGTTTGTTCAAAGACTGTGCTGGGGTCTGGTTTTCACGGAAGCGGTGCTCGAATTCATCACCTGTTCCTACAGAGTCGGAAGACTAGATTGATGAATTATACATCTGGAATTGAGACTATGGCCCAGTTCGATGTTCCCATCCTACCGTTCCGGTCAGGTGGTTGAATAATCTACTAGCCAACGGTGAGTCGGATACTTTATGTTCATTTTCCGGCTTCCTCGGTCGCAGGATGTGCAAATATTATTAAACCGACGACTGCACATTGTGTTTTTGAAGTGAGTTGTGTCTTGTTCATGACATATTTTCGTCACTAATACGACTAACCAGCACCGATGAAGTGCTAGTTGGTACACGGCGCTGTCGGACATGCATTAAATAGCCTGTCTCGTATCGTTACACCTTCCTTTCTCGAGCACGGTCTGTGGCCACCTTTTCACTTGACTTTCCTTTTTCCTTTGAGCTATTTTATTTGTCCCCTGGGTCTCATGTTTTACACGCTCAAACCCATTCGGCTTTCGACTGAGCGAAATAATCTTTGTTTCCAGTTTGCATGTCTGTTGTTGGGGTTTTCGTTGATTCCTCGATGCTTTGGAGTGGGAATAGGCAAGGTACGTCCGTTTTTGCTATAGCTTCCACCTATCTGCTTCTTCGCTCACCTCATATTCTGTATCACGTCCGATGAAGGGTGCGACCTATTTCATTCCTTCTTACATCGGTCTTCATTGTTCACGGGTATGCAGTCGCGGGTATTTGCTTGAAACCACAGATACCAACCGTTACGGTAGAGACGTTAGTCCTTCACGCCGACCCGCTAACCAGCCTCACTGGACGATCTACATATCAATTCTATCCCCAATAGAGACAACGTTCCTGCCCTTGCTTTGGCTTACTCCCTATATTTTATTCCCAATCGACAAGCACGCTTTCTTTTTTCAGGATTATGCTGACGAGCCCTTTCCCATTCGCTCTCGTAAACTGAGGGAACGGCTGCCCGTCATTGGCACACCTTCCTTCCTGAATTTGTATTATCTTTCCTTCTGATACCGTTTCTTCTCAGGTTTTCTGTGAACCTCTTAGCGCGTCCTTTACCTCTAAACTCCAGGTACTTGCTCTCCGGCGTGTTTTATCTGAACCGTGGTTTCTGAGCCGTTTCCACTGCCTTTCATATGGCGTATTAGAGGCATGCGTTCACTATGAGTCGTCGACGGTTCGACTTATATTGTTCTTCAGACAAGGAATCGGTGATTATGTCCGATCAACGACTCTTTAAATCTCCTAGGATCTGAGTACGTTCGCTCCGTTCTTTGCTTTTTCACAGATAACATGCAGTTAGATATCATAGGGATCTCACCCAGCATCGACGACTTGCCGGTTGCTTTACCCAGGGAATAGGGTGATGAGGTTGCAAGGCGGGCTGGGTTATGGGGTACAATGACAAAGTGTGTCGTCGTCTTTATCATGGCGACGGCGTGTAGTACATCTCAGAAGGAGGCAACTGTCACCGTCTGAACAGGGCAACAATCGGAAACGAAAAGGCAGTTCTGCATGCATGCCTATTAACTCGACATCGCGGAGAAAGTGCCGTTTAGGTGTGATTTAGAAACCAGTCACGTCCGAATTTCTCATAGAGAGATAGGGAAAAATCTACTTAAAAAATAGGAGAATGACCAGTCGGTCAGGAAGAAACCGTGTGGGTCAAGGTTAGGGAGGCAACCGAATTGAAATAGATTCACTCTGACGTGTAACAATCGGGTCCGTCTATACGTCCGACAATTGATAGCAGGTTTGGCTAGGAGGATGAAACCGAATGAGAAATCAATCTCTTGAGGTGGAAATTTTAAGAACTTTTCGGATCTGGAATCAGTTCCATCTGAAGCTCCAATCGTAACTCCTTCCAACGTTTTAAGTGAAATTATACTAAATCGTGTTTTCAGGTTCAAATCCTATTGTAAAGGTGGTTCCCACTGTATGATTCCATTAGGCGATAATCGGATGATGATACTCTCTACATTCGAGTCAGTTCTATCATACAAATTACTTGCATATGTGCTCATTCTATCCTGCATATCGGGAGATTCGGAGCTAGACATCAGCTGGGACTGTTTTGTGGTTGCGTTGAAGGATTTTCTATGACAATTGTTCAAGGGAGACATCTCAATCCATCTATTATTCAATGGCAGCTATAACCTTGTGGTAATCCTAAAACAAAAAATAGTCCCCTGGCATGATCTCCCTTCTGCAATATATGCCATGAAAATTCAGTGCATATGTCATTCTTCCAGTCATGTCACTAATTCAATTTTTTGCTGGTCTGAGATGTTAGAGCTTCCATCAAATGTGAACACTACATTACTGAGTATCTCAGGTTGTAGAATATTGTAATGTCTGTCCATTCTTTATGCAGTGCAAGAACGAAGTGGTAGTGTCCATAAACATAGTAATATGTGAAATTCAATCATAAGTGTGGGATATATTTGGTCCAATCAACATCTTCAAAAGCAGCAGGAGGAAGTGAACGAAGTGAAAGGAAAATATCTACAAGTAAGAAAACTCTGGCACATATGTATAATTGTGTCAAAATATGTCCTAATAATCCAAAAGATGGAGTCATGTGAATATAAAAATTTGCCATCGCATGTGTATGAGTGGCCAAAAACAAAGGTACACATACAGTTGTTACCACAGAAATCCTCCAAAGTAAATGTTCTGTGTATGAGCCAAAATCGGAATTCCATGGAATACAGTGAATTCCCCCGAAAATAGCACCAACCAAAGCTCCAAAATAGAAGATGTACAGTCTTTTATAGGGGCCAAGGTTGCCAAATCTGCGTGCGCAGCCATCCCACAACATATGAGAGACATCCATTGGGCCTATGATGATTGCACCAATGAATGCTCCGTAGTGGATGTCTACATGTTTTGCCATGGCACAAAGCGCAGTAAGCATAACCTGGAAACACAATGTCTCACGGGTGCACTATGACTATGGTCATGGTGTGAAGATATTTGCGATCAAGTGATTATAGCGCACCTGGGAACTTTCAGTCTCATTTGTCGTGGTTTGATTTATCGTTGCTATAACCGCCATTTCATCTGCAGCATCCCATTGTTCACTATTGTAGCTGGGAGTTTCGACGAGACTATCTCCAAACTGTGAACGGGAAAAATCGAAACCTTTTAGTAGAACTGGGACTTCGACATTCATCGGCTTGTGCCACCATAAGATGTAGTTGCCGAAATTAAGAATGGTGAAAGCGAGTGTCGCGCTTTCGAGTTGGGTAATGGGAAGAGATTGGATAGCTCTAGCAGCATAATATGCCATAAACCAAGTTGTTTGAAGAAGGGAGATTAGTTTCGATAAAGCATCGCCTTTGCTTCGGTCCAGAAGCTCCTCTTTCTTGAAATCTGAGACAGCAGGTGCAATTATCTGAAGGTCTTTCCATTCTGCAATGCACCCTTTCATGTCGATGAATCCTCCCATGCTGAAGAAGAAACCATGTGTCATTGAAAGGTGGTCTGGGGGACAATATGAGCTTCTTGATTTCGTTCATAAGCCAGGAGGGAGCATACAATGTTTAGCGCTGCGCGCAACGAACCATTGACGAAAAGCCCATATAATCATCGCTTCAGGACAGAAGATAGCGAGAAGCATCAGCTTCAATCTCTGCATGCCCCGAACGAACCATCCATGGGCGATGAGCTTGGGCCCGGGAACGTTAGGATGAACGGAGACCCATGTGCATGCAAAGATGGTCGCAGTACAACTCCATAGAATGCTCCATACAGTGCGTGTGTTTGGATCGCATACGACTGGATCGTCGCGAGGCAAAAGTGGGAGATGCATTGAGTAATGTAAGGATGGAAAATATAAGCCCTGTATCTGCTCCAGAAACAGAGGAACGTTGGCTCGATACAAGTTTAACTCGCTGTAAGCGCCTAGATACCTATGCAAATACGACTTGTGGTCTTATAGTGCTGAAAACCGTATCGCATGAATCAACAGAGCTGTGGCTGATGGGCATCGCCTGTCAGAATTACACAGCACGACGCTGTGTTGATGGTGCCTGTACTTCTGTGAACTCACTTTTGCCAAGTAATCTCGAGTCAAGTGCTTCTTTCATGATCGGTGAGACATGAAAATACCAGAGATTGACATTGCTTGCAAGGGAAGAAAGGTGTCTACACCGCCGGTATCGTTGCATTTATTAGTTGATTATCGAGACTTATAGCATGAATCATAGGTAGCGCTTCTATTTGTAATGATGCGATGTCGTCGATAAAAAAACGCCTGATCAAGAGAACACAGGGCACTCCATGATTCTCCATGGTTCTCGCGAGAATAGTCCACTGGTTTGTGAGTGCTTCTATTGTAATCAGACAGTGAATGGTGTCGTCCTACCGACATTAGGGACATTTCCAGTTACAGCTCATCGGGAACCAAAGAGTCGGTTCATCATCTATCCCTCAGGCCATCGTGGCATGCTATTTCCTCCTAGAAAGTGATACCCAGCATTTTCGGTCAAATGGTCAAATACGAAGGGATGGTTTGAACATAACTGGGGTTGTGGTCGAGATTACGAGGTGAAGGAGAATACAACACCCGTATTGGTGTTGAGTGGTATAAAAAGAGGAGGCCCTACTAAAGACAGTGTGTATTGGTCTATACGATGAATTCTCGACGATATTCGTTGACGTGACTTGCCATTTTCCCCAGAAATGCTGAAGCGTACGTATGGTAAGGTGAAAAGCTGCTGAGAGCGTCGTATATCCCGAAGCGACATCGAGATGCATGTATATGAGACACCGCGGTTTAAGACAGAAGTTCCCAATTTATGGGAGGGGTGTCGATAAGAGTGCGGTAAACCTGTACATAAATCACGAGGGATGGAACAGTGGGATGATTGGCTCAAATGATGGTACCTCCACAATTGACCAGGCAGGCAGGCAGGCAGGCGTAAGGTCTCTCAGTGATAAAGCCACGACGATGTTTCCATTGCAGAAGATATCGTCGAGCATAGTTCAGACCGACATTAAGTGTAGAAAGCAGGTAAACAGAACACGACACGATAACATTCCTCCGTGAAATCGAACACCGCCGTGATCCTGACGTTGACGCTGTACAAATGTCATAAGCCACGAAAGGCTAGGATTTCAGTGCACAATAGGCGTTTCTTCCCAAGCCCGTGAATGACCTTCGCCGATATACTCGTATTCGATCGTTCCTAACCTGTCCATCTTTGCCTTGTCTGATAAGTGGGTGGTACCGAGCGACAGGTATAAGGTAGGAGCGCATGACGCTAGCCGGAGGAGGTAACGTACTGTATAGAATCTATCAATTTCTCTCCTGTGCATAACCGGCATGCAGACATGTACTTTTCAAAATTTCTGTCTCACCATGCATCCGATCCAAAGACATGCTGAGAGTTGATGCTGGTTTGCGAGAGACGAGTGATATCAGATCATCATCGCGCCACCTTGGTGCGCTTCTCGTTTGATAGGATTGGAATGGTACGATTCATGATATAAAATGCGACAGCACCAAGGCCGAGGCTGAGATCATCACCAGCCAACTCCCCTTTCTGTCCTTTCTAGGCGGCTGATCCTCCTCCGATAGTTGGTGTGTGCGAATCCCGGCCAGAGTCCAACCGAAACCCTGCGGGAGGAATCGATTCACATCGCAGTGTCGTCTGCTCTCTGAGTGGTCAAAAGGTCGAGAACTAGAGCTTAGGTTACTCGTACTGGCAACTCTAGTTAAGAAAATCGCTCGTTGCGTATATACACCTCCGTCGGGTAAGGCGATGATTGCCGCCGCCATTGGTGATGTTTCCACACTTAGTGAGGCGCTTGAGAAAGTGATAGCCGTGCGAGTTGTCCATGCTTCTCCATGATGCCGATCAGCTCCGGTACGAGCCACGAGATACTGTTCTTCTGGATAGCATAGAAGTCCTTGGCAGGTATAGAGAGAAGTTTCGTCTTGGTATACGCCATTTATACAAAAACGCAAGACTCGTGTTGGTAAGAGATAAATCGCTGACTAACCCTGCCGATGTTTGAACTCGGTTAAAAGTCTACGGGAGTTTGCATGATGTTCTTGATAGTCTTCGAATGAAGGCGTCCTTAAGGCCAGGGTTATCGACGACGATTCTGAATTGGAAGGTGGTGACGTTGAGTTAAGTGGGTGTGCACCCAGTGAGGACCAGGATACGGATGCTGGGTTCAGCGAAGGAGGATGAAGGCGTAGTCGGAGTTGTGACCAGCACTGGTAACGCGATAATTTATCTCTACAACATAGAACGAGGTTGAAGAATTGTTACTGAAAAAACAGTCAGCTAAATATACGCATGTAAGTTCAAAACATACTTCATAAAATTCCGCTGTGGAATATTGATATAACATCAAATTTTCAGCGACGCGTGGTTTTAAGATCGTTGTCTTGATCTTCGATGATATTAGCAACAAATACAATGGCTTGATTCCAAACCACGTACCTCTCTCCGGACCCTCCCTAGCCCGCGACACCTGAGCAAAATACATTCTCTCCGCGACTCGCCTCCACATTGTACCCGTTTTCGATGTCGTCTGTCCACGCCTCTTGTGATAAATAGGTTGTAGCGAGCGAAGTGTTTCATGCTGCAGCACATAAGGTATTGAAAGCGGCGGATGTTGGGTTGAACGGTGCGGAGGGTAACATGCTGCACAAATGATATAAGTACTCGACACCCGTAGTCAGAGTGCAGACTATGCATAATTCCGCCTGTGAGTGTATTCCGTCATCCTCCGTCAATCGGAGGGCATACGATCCCTCTCAGAACGCGTCTACCATGGTGTTTCCCTACGCTGGACCACCGTCCACTTTTCCGTCTGGTGCAAATTTGTAAGGTCGGTACAGGGAATCAGGAGAAATAGGAGGGTGGGTGTTCCCGAGAGGAGGATCTACGCGACAAGACATGAGCCCACAAGAAGTGAACCAAAAATAAACTGTGTACCCCGTAACCCAGAGGAACGCGTATGTACGTCACAGGTATCAGCTCGGATTGAAAAGGTCATGAAATGAGAGTGCACCCCCATGCTAAAATTCCTGCTACGTTAGTAGTAGGTCTTATAGAGGGATGGTGGTAGCCGAGTTTTGAGTTTAACCCGAAGTCCGATGTCATAAAATTTTCTATTTGTGGAATAAATTCACGGCCCAGCGCTTCAAAATTTCCGTTTAAGTCAGAATTTCGGGGTGGCACAGTTAGTGTTTCGATGACTCGGCTTAAAGCCGCGCGCCACGCCAGTCAAGCCGAACTAAGTCACGCCGATGTTGCCGAATGACTTCGGCAAAGTCACACCACAGTACCGGCTCGGCGCGGCTTAGCGCGACTTGAAGTTGCCCAAGCTTCGACTTGAGTAAAAAATACCGAAATGCTATTTTAGGTCGACTTTGATTTTTTTCCCGCAATTTCTCCGAAATTTCTGGAATATTACCTAAAATCTACTGATGAGCTTCCATTTAAAGGAAATGCATGAAGTCATAGCTTGACCGGCTGGAGCGGCGTGACGGCAACTTAGCTTCAAAGCCATCAAAAATTATGACTTGGTGAAGCCGTTGAAGCCGAAGCCGAATAGAGTCGCGCCGAGCCGCGCCAAGTCACGTTATCGAAACACTAGGCACAGTCGCCGCTTGTCACTGCTTACATGTGACCCTCTGTTACTATCACGCTTTCTGCGGCGTTGTTCGGCCGATCTTGCCAAGGATTCTGACTGAACTCTGAGAGAAAATGCGAGCTGGTGGCGGCAGAATGCCGCCACCGAGCGAGTCTTTTTCTCTCAGCAGCAGAAGCCACCACCGCTGAGTGAATCATTTCGAGGGGTAGCACTCTCTCATTCATACAACTATTTTTTGAATGCTAACTATTATTGATTATAACTTCGATTTATTTCCACAAGCCAAGATTTGAATAACTCTTGAGCCTTGATTCAATCTCTCCTGCAGGAATTATAGCCAGTAAACCTCGCAGGATCAATCAATTATACATAAGCTTGGTTTATTATAAACCATCATAGTTATATAAAGAACAAGGCTTCAAGAGGGGTCAACGTAACAGGCTTTGCCCCTGATGTGGGCCTTGCAGGCGTTATTTAAAGTCGCAGTGGAAACAAGGTATGCAACAAGCGAAAGAAAGGAAAAAGGCAGGTATGGAGATGATGATGTCGATCAAGAGGCCGAGATCCCGAATTGGACGTGCCAAACATGCCGTTTTCGGTATACTCCGCCCCGTAGATTTGGGTCCTCGGAATAGCAATCGATGCTTGGCTTGAAGGTGGCCTTCAACCTGATGCACTTTCACATTTAGAAGAATTCAGAAAATGCAGGGGCACAGAAATCGAAACCAGAGCCAGGCAAGAAACATCGCGAGAAGTAACCCGAGTCCGGCACGAACCCTGCCGTTCCGAACGGGCAAATGAGATTGGTCATCAACCCCTAAGTGATGATGTCAGCTGGTCGATTCCTTCCTTTTGCTCCCGCCCATGAGCTTTTCCAGTCCTCCTCGCAAACGCGTCAAGCTCGAGTCGCCATCGCCGCCACCGGAAATCCAAGATGCAGAGGAAGACAACTGCAGCATATGCCTACAAGCCCTCGTTGACCGGACCGTCGTCCCTACTTGCTCGCATGAGTTCTGTTTTGATTGTCTCGTCGTTTGGACTGGTGAGCCGACTTTTCGCATATGGTGGGTATATAGCTGATGATTCATGATTCAGAGCAATCAAGGAAGTGTCCGTTGTGTACTCAGACAATTGGAGAGTACCTGATTCATCGGATCCGGTCGCGGTACGATTATCAGAAGCATTATTTGGCGCCTCTGTCAAAGCCAGGACTGTTGCCGTTACGCGCTGCACCGCAACGAGAACCCGATGTGCGTAGACGAAGGCGCAGAAGGGAGTGGGGAGGACGACAGCAGGAGGAGGCGGATAAGCTGGAGCGGTCGATAGAGAAGCGACGGTGGGTGTACGAACATGGGCTTTATGCCAAGGTGCGTTCAATGTCGTCATGCTTGTTCCGTCTGACTCTTTCGTAGCATGTCGCTTCTAATGGGTATACAAAGTACCGGCCGTACCCCACTCCAGCGCAGTTCGCTGCTAGCCCGGAGATGGTGAGCAAGACGATAATGTTTCTTCGGCGTGAACTGAGAGTGTGGGATGATCTTGACGTTGAGGTACGTGTCTTATCTTGGATATTTGTCGTGTGGGAGGCCAACCGGGAGCATAGTTCTTCACGGCGTTCACGATATCTCTCATGAAATCTA
Source organism: Desarmillaria tabescens (assembly GCF_030435595.1). Lineage (NCBI taxonomy): Eukaryota > Fungi > Basidiomycota > Agaricomycetes > Agaricales > Physalacriaceae > Desarmillaria > Desarmillaria tabescens. The sequence continues at coordinate 45,187 of NW_026848422.1, forward strand.
TCGATATACGCTCTGAGTCGGCTGTGAAGCTGTTGGCGGAATTTTTGGACATCGATACGGGTGGAAGGGTTATGGCAGAACACTTCGCACATGGTGAGTAGCAGTCGCTCCCTGCTGAACATTCTTTACTGAAGCAAGTAGAGGTCTACTCGTATGTGCGATCGCCGTTCAAGGACTTGTTCGTGTATGACTCCGCGGGCCAAGTGAGCGATCCTAACACTGCCCATATATCTCTCTGTACTCACAGCTGCTTCACTAGTATGACACGCCTCCCCACGTGAGCTCGCCACCAAGACCAAGACCAAGACCAAGACGATGGCGAGACTCAGACGAGCACCCCCGCCGGAGGTCCAGGTCCAGGTCCAGATCACCAACCCCCTGCAACCACGACGATGCATCGACATCACCTCGAGATGGCAGATGGCGCGAAGATGATATCTCTCCTGTCCGTTCGATATCCTGGTCACCGTCAGGTCGACATTATCCCAGTGCGAGCAGAGCTTCATCTCACTCTGTGGATCCTTCCGCAGCACGAGCGACTATATTCGAGGAAGCTGACGCACCTGCCTCGATTACCGATCTCATTGAACTGTCCAGAATTCCAGATGTGAAGGGGAAATCAAGAGCTACGGACGAACCGTTTCGTGCTACCCCGAGTAATGTTGGACTTCAACCCGATGTGAAGGGCAAGTCTAGGGAAGATACACCTCGTCTCTCACCAACACCCTCTAGTGTCACCGAAATCATACGGCCGCAGTCCAAGAAACCCGCTCGTACCGCTATGGATTCTTTACGCGCTCATTTGGGTGCGACTTCGTCGAGTCCGACTTTACTCTCCCGGTTATCGTCGGGAGGTGAGAGTAGGAAGAGAGAGGATAGCTTTTCTGATCCAACCTTCTCCGATCCAAAGTCAGACCGGAGTCGTGAAATGCAGTCATCAGTGGAAAAGAAGGAAGACTTGCTCACACAGGGCCGGGCCCGTTTATTGGGGAAGCTCCTGGAAGAGAGGAGGCGCGCGTCTCACCCTGAAGTAGCTGCTGATGATGTTGAGCGGAGGTTGAGGTTGGTGAGGGTGCGGCTTGCGGCTGAGAAACGGGCGAGGGAATGACTATCTTCCTACCTCGTATAAACCGTCATGCAAGGATCTGATTGCCGAGTTACCCCGTCATGCACGATAGAGAATTCACAGTCCAGCGAGTTGATTCTAGAATCGTAAAGCTCAGACCCTAGATAATGTGTGCGCCTTCGGGGCGGGCGACAAGGATATTTTTGTTACCGTCTATAATGCGATGCTATGCAGGATCATGTCTGCCACTGAGAGGGTACGAGTGATGTCGTTGGGGATAAATTGTGCGTTTTTCGTAATGTTGACCGTGGATGTAGATGCGTCAGGTTGACGCACAGAAGTGATTTGCTACATTTGCTTGTGTAGCCTTTCTTGTCCAGCGCGTCCCTTTGGCTGGCTAAGTCGGTTATGTTAGCGCAGTCGCCAATCACACAGAGTCGAGCGCGGTAAAGCTAAAGAGGCACCGCGTGTGATGATCTTTCTGTTCTTTTCGTATTCAACTACGAAGCCTCCCGACGTGAAGGAAGCGGCATCCTGCAGTGTTTAAAGGCAGACTTTCACCCGTACCCTCTGAACGTGGATGGTGTGATGTCGTCAGGAATAGGAAGAGGCATATGGAGAAGAAGGGACGTTAATGTTGGAGGAGAGGGGGCATGCGTGGGCGAGGGGGCAGGGTGGTGATAGTAGATGGGAAACACTGAGGGAGAAGTAAAGGGGGACGGAATGACAGTATGATGCATCTCTTCCGGGCGTATCGTGTTTGAAAGTAGCAGATGGTGGCGATGTCGCTCTATTTTTTTTTTCTTTTCATCCGTCGCTTTGAGCGCATCCTAGAGAATGGATAGTGAGCTGTGCCTATAAGGTTCCTCATATTCTGGATGTGCGTTACGCTGATATGAAGTCTAGTCTGTGTTTGTTGCCTACCAAGACCATCCTTCGAGGCAGGACTACGTCGTTGTTACCATCCCCTCCCTTTGCTGTTTCCCACCTGCCGCCTGCTCGAAGGAAGGGTCTACTGCTTTCTCAATACCTTCCTCGCCGATTTACAAGACGGGTCCTTCTTTCATCATGCAGCACAAGAACCTACCCCTATCAACTGTGGCTTCCGGAGCCGATTTCGAATTTCGGTGCTTTGTCTCTATATCCATAGGCACATACCCTTCTTCATTTCTCTTTCCATTACTCGGATAGCCATTTCATAACTCCTTTCATCGTCCTCGGTCGGAGCGACCATTTGGGGCGAGACTTACATCGCGAGAATGAGACAACGACCATCGCGGATTTTCTGGGACTGAAGCGACCAGTTGACTATCAACCTCTTTCTGCTAGATCTCGTCTTTTGACACTATTTCCTTATTCCTTATTTCTATGCTTCGTCGACTAGGCTTCCGTCTTTGCTGTCGTGCTTTGACGCTATCTCTTTCTTTTTGCTTGTTGAAGGCAGTCGAGTCTGTTCACTGTACACAAAGATAGATGTGCTACGTTTATTACATCCTTCGCGCCCCTTTGGCTCGTTAACTCGGTTGTGTCTGTTCATATTATGGCGCTAAAGCGTTTACGATTAAACGCAAGCGGTCAATATCCCAGTCACCTTTTACCCCAGTACGAGCGGAACGTCCGAGTCTCCTTCCATACCTCCTCCAGTGCACTCTCCTCGACTACAAACCATCCAGACCTCCAGACGTGAAAGGTAAAATCCAAAGCTACCGACCAACTTTGTAGTGCTACCCTGAGTGATGTTGGACTTGAATCCGACGTGAAAGGAAATGAGAGCAGAGACACGTCACCTTTTACCGGCACCGGCACCGGTCACGGTCCAAGAAGCCCCGTTTCATACTGTCTTGCGACTTTGGCGTCTTCGTCGTCATACAATCCGACTTTGATTAATCGGTTATCATTGCGCAACGAGGATAAGAAGAGGGAGGATGGCTCTCAGTCCCTCGAGTGATCCAACCTCAGGCCAGGATCTTAAAATGCACTGCAGTCGCTAAGGAAAAGACTTGCTCACGCAGGGTTGGGAGCGTTTGTTCGGAGAAGCTGTTTCAGGAGAGGAGGCGTTCGTCTCCCTCTGAAATAGGAGGAGGGCGTTGGTGTGGAGAAGCGGGCGAGGCAGCGGTTGTCCTCTGCCGTTTCGCGGAAATCATTTGTGGAAGCCGGATGCTAGAAGGGAAAGATGCGAGTGCTGGATACAATATACGCTGGAAGCTGTTTCCTTCTTGGAGGTCCACGATAGTGTGCATACTTTGAGGTGCAACCTGGAGCAGGCGGGGGCGGCGGGTGGTGGTGATACCGCTCTTTTTCTTTTCGACACTTCTCTTTGAGAAGATAGAATGTCCGCTACTGCCGTAGTTGTCGGGGGATAAACTGTGCGCTATTCGTGCCAGGTGTAGATGCACCGTGTTGGTGATTATAGTATGATAACCTCGACTACAGTCTAAGGAATATAACAGCTATGCACAAATCGAAACCCACTATGTGAAATATCGTAGCCATAATGATCTATCTGACTGCCTGTCCAACGACGAGTCTAATAAATGTTCCAAATGCCTCTGTGTATTATCTCTGATATCTTCATTCAGAGTTAGATGGTGGTATCCAGCAGGTTTGGGTGGCGCACGGTTCAGGATTTGCTAGCGCATAGGAATATGTCTGTCAATGGTTTCAGTATCTTTTGAGTCCAATGCATGCATTGGATACCCACAGCCATGGCACAGGTGATCGCGATGAGCAGGGTGGAAAGATTCATTCTCCAGGAATGCTTCAGGTTGTCTGGACCAGGTCTGCGAGCGCAAATGGACGTGGTCGTTTATGTGACCAATCCCTCCTTTATATTTCGCAGATCCGGGATTCCCTTTGTGGGCGTTGGGTTGGCAAGTCATCGCATTTGAAGAAAATAATATTTTCGAAGTTACTACAGAACAAATTTAGATTTATTGGTAAAGTGCTTGTATATGCTCTCCGAGTCGGATCCATGACTGGCACTACTCGTCTGCAAATCGGGTTGTGTTTAGCACTTTCAAACGTGATGCATTTAGCATTTCAAGTCTATCATTTCAGGTTTGTATCATGGTAATTTGTTCGTTCGAGTGGATCAAATGTTTATCCCGTTGATAGTGAACACGTTCGGTGTTGGGAGCTGAGTTAGGAGGAAATAGACTTGCATCGCCTTGGACTCCCGTAGCCTACTAATAACTTGATTCTCCCGAACTGAATTCCTTTGATCACGTAGGGCACTTTTTGAATTCATCTTCCGCAGGAACTTATGGCAACATTAACGTCATATTCAATGGAATCAACGAGATACAGATCCCCGAGATGCCCATGATGAAGTAAATTTACACAAGAAAACGACACCATCAAAGTACGATTGGTTTTCTTTGATCATTTCTAAGGAAAAGATCAAAGCCTGTGCATCTGGATATCGTTCTCTGGCAACTGAACGCTCTCATCAGTGAGTCCTGTATTTCTGTACTTAGGATAGCCAGTCTAATATTATTTTGCTTAGAAATGATGGCGGTCTTACCAATGCTTCAATGCTTTAAGAAAACTCTCATGTTTCGCTTGACTGCCAGATAGTTTCTCTTCCCTCGATATCCTGACAAGTAGCTTGACGCCATATCGCAGATCGACCCAGGCATTTCACCCATGGAAGCAGCTGCAACACAGTTGTCTGACTCCTGGTTCAACGCAGTTATTATCGAGTCCCTAGCACACGGTGTGACTTATCTTCAAATGTATATCCCAAAAGAACTGACTATGACTCAGGGATGTATACGGCGTTGCTCGCAGTTGTACTGTTGCGGACCCGTGCGTACCCAGCTCCCCCAATGAGATCACAACTGACAGGATAATTACATAGTTTTGATCAGTGTTCCCCCTAGGAGGCAGACGAAGGTCCTCGCTGGAATTTCCGTCTTCATGTATATCATGGCAACGATTCACATCGCTGTAAGATGGTATTATGCTAGACGAGCATTCATTACAAAGGGACAGACGGAGGAAACCAGGTACTTGGCACTCACAGACTCACTTATTGCTGGTGGTCCATTATGGGTACCGACGATTGCTAGCGTCGTCGCGAGTATGAATATATTAATGGCAGATTGTGTGATCGTACGTCTTGTGGCAGATCTCTATAAGATTAATGTTTTGATGCCATATTTTCCTAGATTTGGCGGTGCTGGGTCATATGGGGAAGGAATTGGAGGATCATCATCCTTCCTTCCATATGCACACTTTGTGGAACACGTAAGTCGCTAGGACTCTGAGCATAACTCAAATCACTTACTGTTTCAAGTCTTCGACATATTCTTCCTGATTCAAGAGTTGACACCCTTTACCGGTTCGCAAGGCAGTTCTTCGACTCCATGGGGAAGCGACTCTATCAAATGGGGAGTAGCATACTATAGTATGACACTCTCGACGACGATCATATGTACGGTGCTCATCGTGTACCGGCTGGTTCAAGCGAGCACTACCAGCTTGTCTCTGCCCATTGCCACCAATCCGTACCACCGAGTCATGGAGATCATGGTAGAATCTGCCGTATTATATGTCATCGCGCTAGTGATCTACATCCCGTTCATCGCAACAAATAATCTAAGCAGTCTTTATCCGCAAGTTGTTCTGGTTTCTGTTACAGTGAGTCTCTATCGATCACTAAGGGACAATTCTGACCAGATTTTGGCAGGGCATCGCGCCGACTTTGATACTCCTTCGTGTTGCCTCTGGAAATCAAATCAGGAACACGAATCTGAGTTCACCAGATAATACTATGCATTCAGGAGGTTTACAGAGTCAGTCAAAATTGAATGTGGAGAGCAGTGTTACATGCGCGGAGGAGGAAGATGCAAGACTCATTATTCCAACAAAAAATGGGGAAGTCGTATGAGTCATGCGTATTCACGATCCTGTAGACCGTTACACGGCAACTAGAGTAGGCGGAAATAACAGTAGTTATACTTTTCCAATTCCGTAGATATAGCAAGAATTTTACCGATTATTGAGTGTGTATGATTTTGACGTACTTTCACGTTTCTATCCTACAGCGAATCACGATGTCAGGGGGACGGCAAGGGTGAAGGAGAACCAAGACCGTTCTTTGACAACTGAGAAACCAAGCACCAACAACGAAACACGGACAGGAAGGAGTTCAAAAACAGCTCGTTCGGGTGAATACCAGTGAAATGTCGGTATGACCGTGCTATATCAAATTGTCGGAGGCATTCATTAACTGAGAATTTCCTATCTCACACCAAGGTGAATGCAAGGGCGGACGAGAAAGCTCCCAAGGCGAATTCTGGAGGTATCAAGGAAATGCATTCCACAACATATAACATCATCGAGTCGATAGTGGTGGGCATTCCGGAACGACTCGGCATATTAGATCTAAGCTACCGCTTGTGGTATGAATGGTTTCTTCCCAGCTGAGAGCGCGCTAGTCACGATGCACCCTCTCCAGTTCCGTGAAGATCAACAATCCTCTCTTCCTCTTCTCGTCGATTTCATTTGCATGGAAGGCCCTGCCGAAGTTTTCAAGAAAGCAAATGCGGCTGTGACATTCTCCCGTGTTATGGAAATGAGATAGCCTGCAGTGGTATTAATCTTTTCCTTTGAGAGCTAGTGCTATGAGCTATGAGAACAGCAGAATACAAGATCTTGCCTTTTGTAAAGAAGAGGCTGGTAATGGTCAGATATTTGAGGTCAAAATAGATTTCAAAGACCGGTAATCCGGTGCATTAGAGCCCATGACACGACCTGTGACGCCAGATCGTCAATGAGAAGTGGCCATCGGGATTCCATGTCGATTCACGCGTCTCTGCCGAGCTCGGAAGCAACCTCAATCGGGCCGGGGGAATTTCGCGTTTGCGTGATGCGTTTTTGGGTTTTTTTGGGTTTTGTGCGTTAGGGTAATATGCGTTTCGTGCGTTTTGGTGCGTTTGAGATTAGACCATTATTGCCATTAAGCTCCCACGGAGGCATCACAGGCTATCCACAATCATGTATCTGTATCGTAACTGACATTAGAAGTGAAACTGATACTTGTGGCGTGCATCTGTACCTTAGAGAATGCTCTGGATGACTCGTGCTGTAAGACAGAATCAATGGACAAGTCAGAACGCATCTCGCATTTTAACTCAATTTTGAGCACGCATCTCGCAGGTCTTCACGCATGCATTGTGAAATGAAACGCATGCGTTCAGAATAAAATGCATCCACGCGTGTGATTGTGACATATTTGTGACAGGTGCGTTAGGGTGCGTTCAACCTAAGTTCAACCACACATCGTGTTCCTCAGTACTTCTGGCTTAGCAAAGAGCAGTTTATACTGCTTTATACCATTAGGATACCCATAAAATTGTTTATTTAAGCAGGAACATCTTCCATGTTCTCAAATTTAAGTATTCATACTACTTGATGATGATCAAGAATCAAGATCAATCCGACTTAGACTCGGACATGGATGGTCGTCCACTAACCAGCGTCGAGACTATTCAGACACTTGTATTCAACTAGAGCTTCAATCTAGTGCATAATAATTGTTAATACTAATCATACATAAAAATGTTTTAACGGCCGATTAAAGGCTGCAACAAGGCTGCAATCTTCTAAGTTCTAAGTTTTTTTCGACTGCGCTTGGCTACTCGCCCACTGTGTTTTACACTACCATCCTGTATTAGAGTCTCTGCAGTATCAGGCTCACAGCATTGCCATAGCATCGAAAAACTAGTGAATGAGCACATGAAATTACGCACAAGCGTCCGAACTTGGAGCCACCAGGAGTGCGGTAGAAGATGGGAGACAGGAAGGACACTATAGAATATGCCATCCCGTTTGGAATCTGAGTGTCCCCCAACGTGTCATGGAGGGAAGGATAACAGTAGTACCAGAAATGAAGATGTCTGATCCGTGTCATTATCTCACGCTATCAGTGCCACGTGCTATCATCCTTTTATAGTCGAACGCCACTGCCGATAGGCCACAGCTTGAGCTGGCCACGCACAGAAACCAAAATGACAAGAAACGCGAAAAATACAGAAAAACGCACCTCTGTCACGCACGCACACGCATCAAACGCATTAACGCATTTCTTTCAACGCATGCACAATAACGCACACGCACACGCATTAACGCAAACGCATGTGGAGAAGCGCAGCGAACGCACGAACGCATCACGCAAACGCGAAATTCACCGTGCCCACCTCAATCTCGGCTTGAAATTATATTGAATGCAATAGGGCTTATAGGTCATCGATGTCACTCGAAAAATGCAGAAGAGGAAAACTTATGGTGAGGGACAGGAACAGAGATGTCAGCAAAATTGCGGTGAAAAGGAAAAGACGCGTTCCGGTCCGTGCCAGCCACGTGCTCAGGCACAACCTCACTTTTTGGATGGAACCATCGCGTCTCACCTGTGTTTGGCCTACACTGAAACACTTCTGCGAGCTCACATTCTCTATTGCAACTGGTTTGCATCCATTGATCCCTTATTCAATGGCTTCTATTTTGATATTGCACGGAGGTTTGAAAGAATGGCTAGCATCTTGATCTTGTACTGGTTTTCTGGTTCTGTTCAGCCGAGGTTTCTCTCAGAGCTGCTATGATTTAAGCTGCATTTCATTGAAATTTGTGTAATTCTTTCATTTCTGGATTAATAACCGCCCGTACTTATCCAGCAGACGGTTCTTGATGGATGTGTACAAAGTAGCATAGCAACACTAGCGATGTGATCAAAACCTGGATCCACCGGAGACGTCGCTTTGTTCCGTGCTTGTGTTTCTATGTTAGTTAATATAACTACAGAGATAACTCTTCTTTATTATCTGACGCCTTTTCCCTTTCAGAACTTCTGTCATTTATGACGAGACACTGGTGTCGCCACTTTTCAACCAGATTTCAATTGCTTACCTTTCAGTAACTGCGAATGGCTACCTTTTGGACCCTTCTGGCATCACACCGAATATTTAGGGTCATAGCATAAACCGCGTTATCTTCGTTCAAATGAAAGTCTTGCTCCTGCTTCGGCCAATTTATTGGCGTCTTGAGATCAGTATCCACCGTAACCGAATGTTATCATCCTGGCTTTTTCATCAGTGTACGACGGAACACATCACAGAGATTTGGGTTGATTCCTAATGCCACTCCGCCATCTGTTACGTGGTATCCGCTAAGAATAGTGTTACAGGTCGGTGCTGATGGTAAGCTAGCGCTTAAATTCGCTATTTTTGAATGAATGACTTGATTACGTAGGGTGATGTAGGGAGACGAATCTGTAAGCCAGCGCAGTGTCTTAAGATAGTTCAATTAATATTTTCTATATTTATTACCTGGACCAGGTAATAAATATAGATCAGGGTTCCAGGTCCAGGCAAATTTGCCCGAACCTGGAGCAAACTGCACCCCGGCCAGACTATACCTGGTTGCAACGAGAATTTCAGCGGGTATGTCGTACGCTCGCCATGTCCAATCATCCAGCTAGCCCACTTTGTTGATAGTTCAAAATATGGCGATTGGACAATGGAGTCTCTGTTTTACTCACACATTACGGCTTCTGGCATGTATCAGGGAACCAGCACTAAAACAGATGAACAGGAAGAGAAGAAAACGGCAGTGCTCTTCCAGGTTTACTTTTTGGGTTCACACCAAGACCAGTAGTGTGCAGAATCTGAATCTGAACAGGTAGAAGCGAGGTAATTAAATGCAACCGACTCAGCGGCAAACAAAAACCATATAAACGTGGTTAGATGCAAAAGTCTTCCTCTCTAAACACGTACAACAGCCCCGGCCGGAAACATTCAATAAAGATCCGTGTGCATTAAACGGGTTCATTTTGAAACTTAGAGATATTCATGCATTCGTATATTTCGTGGTCTAGATCAGTACCATGATAGGTATCTCCTTTATTTCGAGATGTAAATATCCAGATCACGAGAACAAGACATTGAGAGAAAGGTGAACGCTTCAAAGAATCCACATAGCGTTGCGAAGTTCGTGTTATGAATGTCTGATTAAGACGTGACAGGTTTAAAAATCCAGATCGAGTTGGACTTGTGAAGAAAATAGCTCTCAGTTTCGTAAGTCCACAGCATCACCGTTACCAAGAGGGAGAGACGAATCGGGATGGATAAGCTACTCCAAGAATAGCGTCGTTGGTGTTACGAGGAAGGCGCTATAATTGTGATAGTGCCAAGTTCCGCAATAAACAACGAGACAACGAGACACTATGACAAAGCCTCTGAAGTTTGGCCCCAAAGGGAGGACCCCACGTCTCAGGGTATCTAGTCTTGTGCGACTCGTAGGGGAAACGTTCTTATCAAGCTACCGTTTAATTTCAAAACTCTTGACAATGAAAGCCACAGAGAATGAGTGCATGCACCCACCGCGGAATAAGACTTGGAAAGGATCACGGCATCCTGGTTGGCATATCGAAGCGTTTGACGCCTCCCTCCTTAATCTACTGATCTATTTCTCGCACCGCCTACTTGATTCACTGTCGGCTACTTCCCTGCCTCCAAATCCTCTAATTTTGGTTTTTTTTTGCGTTAACCCGAATGTTTGAGAAGAAGGCGGCTGTTCAGGGATCTGAAGGCTTCAAGAATGGTCCACCTTCTCCCCAAATCTCAAGCCCTGACAGGGAATCTCGAATATATTTCTGTACTTCATATGTATCGCATGCTCACGTTTAGTTGACAGTCTGAACTATTATGCCGAGTCGGTTCTTATCTCAGAGTCTATCTTTCTCGGGAGGTAAGGAAATGAATGCTCCCGGCGTTCTTACGGCGTCGAATTCACAGACTCTGCCGTCACTTATTATTGAGTCAGACCATGGCGTGACAGTCCTGTACACCTTCTCACCTCTGCCTGACAATCTCCACTCGTTTATCTCTGCCTTGGGTTAACGACAAATGCGAATGCTCCGTTGGCATATTATCCAGGTAATTAATTAATTTATGGACGAGGATGTCATTTCTCATGCAGAATTGCGTCCAGATATTCTGATGAATGGGAGTCCATCGAAGCCTCAGTGGAATACGAGGGGAAGGAAGATGTAGTAAAGAGATTGTAGGCTGATCTCCATAAGCGCACGTCATCGTGAAAGTCAGTGCCAACTTTACTCTTTTTATCGGTCATCCGGGCCACTTACCTAGTAATTAGCCCCCGCCGTACAGTATATATGTGACGCCCAATAGCCACTTCAGAATACATAAGTTAGGTGGAATGATGCCTATCGAGCTACGAAGCCAGGCCCTCGATACTTTCGTTACTTGAAATGATCGCTCGTTGGGAGTCTAGATGACTTCTATTTTGTGGCATTTTGTCGACTCACCTTTCCGCATGTAGTCTGCCGGAAAATACGAAAATTCCCCCTGCCCCTTCATCGGAAGTTAGGCGCATTTAACCATAAAGATACTCCTGGAGGATGGTGCTGTGGTTCGTGACGGTGCCGGTTCTAGATGCCCGCGTGGCGCCTTCGGAAGGGAGGTTAATGGTACGACTCCGTGGCCGGTCACAAGAAGCTGTCATGCTAACGTTAATTGTGGAGTGAGACAAGTAAAAGGGCTGCTGTTGTCGCCCTGCATTTGTGATGGTAACTTATTGTCAGTGATAAATTTTACCGAGGATGATTTATTTCTTCTCACACCAGGACGCACAGATGTGCCTTTAACATTGGGTATGTAGAATATCCGGGCTCATCTGATTGTCGTTTGGCTGACACTGACGTCGTACGCCAACGTCAATTGCTTATGCCTCTCATGGTACATCGCTACAACAGGTTCTGTTTATACTCTTCCTTCTGAGATTCAGAGATCCTGCATTAGTACCAAGGTTGCGAGTACAAACCTGTTAGCGCTGGAAAACATCGGCGCAGTGGGATATGCTGCACGCCCTACTCTGAATCAATATATCTAGTCAACAGAAGGTAAAGAAGTTCCTGTCTGCTAAGAATCAATTTAAGACGGGGATTAACATTTGACAGACGTGTTAAATTACCATTTGTTAAGATCCATATTGTCCTTATTCCTGACTCGCTTGACTGTATTTTCTCCATTTGTTCTTCTCCACCACGGATAGCAGCCTATTCCGTAACAACAGCCATATCTAGAGACGATCAATGTTGCGAATTCCTCTTCGATTACGGCTGACGTGTGTCTGATGAGAGGTAGTCATTAGTCTCATTCTGAGAGTGATATGGAACAGTGGAACAGTCTTCAAGAAAGCGCTTATCGCCGCGGAACGGATGCGGCACAATACGGGTGTACAGCAAGAAGTTGAGTTTCTTCTTTGCGGCTGCTCCGATAACGCGATTGGAAACTTTGCAGATGAAATGTTTTAACTAATAATCAGACGTCACTGGTGAGGGCGATGGCGCGAATTGCGAGCTGATCGAGGAGAATATCATTGAATTTGACTGCTTCGCACAAAGAAAACGTATGCAAACGAGTATGTTTACATGATGTGACTTGCATCTTGTGCGTTAAACAAATCTTAAATGGGATTTTGATGTCAGTGATAATTGTACCTACTATTGGACTCTTACCTCATTTATGCGAACACCCAGACGTAGTCAACTTTGACCTTGGAGAAGAGGAGGCAACACGGTCGACATCAATGTGTCCGCAGAACCAGGAGCTAGGATTTAGGTTGAAAAAGTAGCTTGGCGAGTCCTATGATGCGTGACGTCGGAAGGGTCCAAAGGATAGCCATTCGTAACTACTACTAAAAAGCACATCATTGAAAGCTTGTTTTGAAGGAGCGAGTCTCCATTAAAATATGGCAGATCTGAATGGGAAAAGGCGTTGGAAAGGCGTCGAAAAGAATTGTAGAGACGAGAGAGAAGGTCAAATGGCAGTTCGGATTAAAACGGCGTGGTGCCTCAGCACGTGACTAGCGCAGACCGGAACGCGTCTTTTCCACCACCGATGTGCGGAGGTTCACGATGTCTATGGTGACTTGTAGCCGGGCGGGGTTGGACGACTTGAGTGTGAAGTCGATGAACTGAAGGAGCAGTTAGGCAAGGATGCATAGAGATGATTTGGACAACATACCTCATAGCATTCCTCTGTGCAGAGATCGGTACTACACCGAATTCGTAGACACGCATAAGTAGTCTTGAGATCGCAGTGAAACCCTCACCAACTCCTCTCTGGGAAAAGCACATTCCTTCCCGGACGCGCATTGCTGTTACTTCTACGCGTGTTCGACGCTCATAAGTGTCTATCCTGGTCTCCTGAGCTAAACGCATATTAGTGAGTGAAATGTATCATGTCAGATGAAGCACCTAAGGTGTCCTTGAGGGTCGCGGGTGACACCGATAGTCAGATTGCGGAGGCGTACACCGAAAGGTCCTCCTGTGCACTACTAACCCGCCACACAACAACCACAAATCTCGCTTCTGCCTAACTTGCGATGCAGTGCTGATGTCGGTTGCAACATCTCGGTCGATATCGACTGCAATGTTAAAATACACTTGCCGTGGGCACCACGGAAGTGGGTGTTGTGTAGCAACGCGTCCTAATCACGTAGTCGGCGCTTAGCGAGCTAGTAATGATGAGGATGTATATGGAAGAGTTTGTGAGATTGATGCGGTCACGGAGTTATCGGGAGTATGCTGAGACGTGCCTACTGCTGTCAGTGGTCCGTTCTGCAATTGGTGAGGCTGAAATAGCAAGAGGGAGGGGGGTGAGCAGTTGTGGGAGGAGAATCTGCGTGTGCGAGAAGAAATTAGCCAACGAGAAACGGTGTAAAAATAGACTACGTACTTTGAACCCCAGGAGAACGCGTGTGTACGTCAGAGGTCCCGGCCCATTTTGAAGTCATCCTCTAACATCGCTCGAGTCTTGAAGAAACAAAGGAATTGGAGAAAAGGGATACCACTGCAGAGACTGAATAGTGATGTACGGTAGAAGCCAGAGGAAGGAACGAGTGGAGATGATGGGAACGAAGAGTCGACCACGGGCTTGCCAAACATCGTCGGGCCGTTTGCGGCATTCCTTTCTTCCCGCTTTGACAAGGCGAAAGTAACACGCAGGAAAAGGAACATGCGCATCCACTCGCGAAGGAGATGCGAAGACAAAATTGCACCTTCCATTTAGAGTCGTGACGAGTTTTCGTTCTAGTTATGACTTGGGATGACGAGATATGGTTTCCTTCCCATTCACTACAGCTGTGTGGATGTATGCGTCATTTGGATGCATCAGGAGGACGCCTACAACATACCTCATAGTGTTGATCGACATCGGACACGGAAATCACAGAAAAACACGATTTCGAGAATGCCATGGTGTTGATCTTTGAATGATATCAGCCACAAAAGACAGTGTTTTCCCTCCAACACACGTACCGGTACCTCTCCAGATCCTCCCTAACCTGCGGCACTCTATTGAACACTAGAACGCATACGGTGTCCTTGACAGTCGCGAGTGCCATGCTGCAAGAAAAAAGATTAGTTTCCTCGACGCTGATAGTCAGAATGAGAAGACGCACTTCCTAAGATCCTCCCCGGGCGTACTACTAACCCACCACACATCGATACGCATCTTCAATACTTGAAAGCCAGTGCTAACGTCGATTGCAAAAGCCTTGGTCGGCGTCGGCTCCAATCGTAAAGGACTTTTGCAGCGAGTACCACGGAAGTGGGTGTCATACTTGTGTACTGTCAGTACATAGCGACCTAGTCATGACGAGGAGAGTGGGAATTCATAGGAAGAGAATCTACGCGCGCGAAAAAGTTAACTAACGAGAAGCAACATAAAAGTAAACTGCACACCTCGGACCCCAAGAGAACGAGTATACATACCACGAGTCGCTCTGTATTGAAATTGTCTTCAAAAATCACGCCTGAATTTTAAGTCTCAAGGTAACGGAACGATTGAAGAGAAAGGCGAGTTGCTCAAGAGCAAGGAAGGCGCAGAGATGAAGAGAGCGATCAAGAGCCGAGAACAGGGTTTGCCGTTTTCCGGAACAACGGTCCGGAACCCCTTCTCCGATCAAGCGAATACGGCGCATTAGCAAAGGAACACGCACGTCCACTCATGCAAAGGTAGGCCCAAATATGCTCTCCATTTTAGCGTTCTGACGTGTCTCCGTTCTGAAAAGAAAACAAATATTTTCCATCTGTAAGCGGGCTATACTGACGAATGTCTTCTCTACCAACCTATTGGGGTCTCTATCTCAAGACAGAAGTGTCGAATTTCTTTGACTGTTTATACCTGCCAATGATATTTAGAGCTACCCGTGATTGAGATACTACTTTGGCTCACTCGGTAGGATGAACAAATAGTCAAAACCACACCTTTGACCGACGCCCACTTTGGCGGTCCTTTGATCTCGACCACTGTCTACCACTCCATCTCGCTCGTCAGAATGTAATATGTAGTCTCGGCACAAAGTTTTGACCTTGAGATAGTCTTTCGAACTAACCTTAAAGGCACGGAGTCAGGAGGGGTAGCATGGCATTCAGCCGACAGCAGTCACTGTCTGCAAATCCTGATGAGAATCCACCCCGGATTGTGTGGGCGAAATTTGTCCTTCCGGTTGAGAAGGAGTGATCTTCCTTACACGGTCTCTACCCAATCAATTTCGGATGACTCTATCGCTAGAGCCGAGATTAATATCCCGTGACGGCTCAGGTTAGAGGACCAGGTTTTCGTCTGTGATGACGTCGAGCAGACCCGCCAGGATCGTAAATGAAACATACTGATGAGGGCGGCTTCTACTTGGCGGGACGCGGGCAGGAATAAGTCACGGCATGGAAATGATGGTGCCGCTGCGATGAATTACTAGCGAGGCCACACTCGATCGTCCATACACCGAAAATCCTCGGTATATCACTTTTACCGTGGATCTATTATATGAACATGGCAGAATTCTCAATTCCGCAGTTAGACTTTATGAACGTGGAGACTAGGTGGTAACGAACTGATATCAACAAGGATCAAAAGAATGCGACGAGCCCAAATTTCCGCTATATTGAAGAGGCATATATTATCGTCTGCTTAATGTTACGGGGTTCCGGTTCCAATAAGGTTTGGATTGTCGTATCTCATTTCAAGTCAAGGAAACATTCCCATTTATATTCAGTCCATATTCATGGGTACAAGAAAGACGCGCAGCGTTATAGGACGGAATGAAGGAAATTTGAAGCAGCGTGGCAAGGATCAAACTGTGGTTGTCCAAATCCATTGGAGAAGCTACGCTCAACCAATCCTTTGCAAATACGGCTGACCACTAGCTTGCTGATTACACATCGCTGTGGTAATAGTCGCTGTAACAAAATTATTTAAATGACTCGGAACCGGGCGGGGGATAAACAGCAACAATGACTTACTTCCACGTACTCCCAAGCAGAATTCTGCAGTTGTTGGGACATTGCTAATCTCGATTTGGACAAACTAGGCTGGCTTTAGAAGGAGGACTTGAACGGGGAGAGAGGGAGGATAAACTCACATCAACGTTATTCTGTAAAACACGTCCAACAGCTTGAGAGCCTCTATTCTGTATGTGCATGAATGCCGGGGGATTAGTATTAACCTACCAGAAGCGGATGAGACATACATTGATGAAATTCCCTCATTGCTAACCAGATCCTAGAAACAACATAAAAAAGAGAGTAGTTCTGTCAGAGGAAGAACACGAACACGAAGGAGACCTCGAAACCTTACCGGTATTATCCGAAGTGGGAATGCACCTCGTAGCGGCATTCGCACCACCAGCATTAGAGTATGCCCAAGGCCATTCATCGCACTGGTACCCTCTAGTATGACCCGCCTGATATGATAAGCGTATATTAGTTTTATATGTACGATACTAAGGAGAAGGAAACCATGTACGCGGACGCTGCACCGGTTTGGGTTAGCGTTACCACAACCGTTGCTAGCACGATGGGAAGCTGCGTTGGTGCGGTCAGGAGCTACAGAGCGAGGACCGTTGTTACCTGGACGAAGGTTGTGTCAAGGGGAGAGGAGAGAAGGGGTAGACAGACGTACAGAACCAGGAACAACCTGTCGTTCAATTTAATGTCAAGTGTAAATAGAGAAAGAAGGAGACTGACAGATGTTCTCGGATGACTGAGGGTACGTCCTATAGTCGAGCGTGAAGGTGGGTCCGGTGCGCTCTACTATCTTTGTGGCGGTAGCGTTCCATGTCGCAGCAGCGTTGGACAGCTCCGCGGGTAAGGCGTGGACGCCTAAGAGAAAGAGGCAAGCAACGATGAAGAGACTCTTAAGCATGAGAGGCGAATGAAGGATCCACGCAAGTTTTCAGTTGGTAATATAGCTTTCGAATCCTCCGGTGACTTCGAAACTTATCCGTGTTTTTGGAAAGCGGCGAATCAGTTACTCATACATGATTTGTGAATAGTCCGTCTGGGGTCCGGGTAAATACGCCTGAACCTCGAACCTCGACCTCGAGTTTCACCTGCCAAGCAACGGCGGGAGTCAGAGTTTCGTACAACCTGCATATTAAAACACGCGCTCTGAAGGCGCAGAAGATAGGAAACATACATGATCATGCCAGTCATACTTGTCGACAACTCTGGGTAATTCCTTTCCAACAGGCTCGCCCATGTGTCGACTATGCGTCGGGCGAGGAGAATTCTGCGTTTGCGTGCTGCGTGCTTGCGTTTGCTTGCGTTTTGTTCGCGTTCATTTGCGTTTCGGGTCCGTTCATTTGCGTTTGCATCATTGCGTGTATATGGTGTCATGTGCGTGCCATTATCTACGAATGCGAGTGCTATTTAATGTTCTTGAGTCCTTCGAATATATCTTAATTTTCGGATGAACATAGCATGTCAGAACAATGTTATATATACTTAATGGAGGTAATTCAGTTGTTTCAGACACAACATACATCAAATAAGTTACATACAAGGTGCCCCAGATACACAATTAATTGACTGCAGGCCTAACGCAAGTCCCATCCTATGAACGCAATGCATCAACTTCGTGATGGTTGCGTCTGAATCATTAACGCACGCGTTCACTTGATTTACGCATGCGTTCACATGGTAACGCAAGCGTTTTGAACATTCTCGCAAGCGTTTAAATATTCACGCAAATGCACAGGCAGCCCACGCACGTCAAGAGACAAAAACGCATGCGTTACAAGGTTTGAACGCAAGTGTGACATACTCGTCACATTTGCGTTTCACTGGAGTTGAACTTGCCCAACATGCTTTTCGTCCTTCCGTGGCCTCGTATTGATTTATTTGGCATATCTTTTACTATAAAATACCTTAAAATCGTCTAAACTTCCCAATCAATATCCATAATAATGGTTTAACGGTGCCTTCAAGGCATTCCATTACCTACGAGGCTACCATTTCTGTGATAAGAAACAGTACAGTATTCTAGTGTCTACAAGCGAGAATCATTGCTCTCCGGTTGTCTTCAGCTTCGCTTAGCAGGTCGGCAATGATTTTCGTTAGTATCAGCTGTTCCCGAGTCATCCGATTTGGTAGGTATATCAGCCTCAGCCTGACGCTTTCCGGTACCATTTGACAGCATTCTGGGTCATGGATGTGTGGCTTTTTGCACTCGTTCTCTTTCCTCCTCCTTCTCTTGTTCCATCTTATGCCACTGCTCCAGCTCCTCTTTGTCAAAAATCCTTGGAATCGGAATCCGCTTCCAGCAGCCAGGTGCCTATCGCACGCCTAATTTTTTTCTGTTAATTGGAAGCATTAGGGAGACATCTTTCAAGTACATCACTGAGACCTACGAGGATACCCATGAAATTTTTTGAGGCAAGATCTGTGCAAGAACTCGTGGTTCACAAGTGGGCGGAAACTTGAACTAATGTTCACGGCAATTGCGTTAGCAATGCTGTACTAACTACAAGGATTTTACACTACTAGAATACATAGAATGTACTAGAATGTATGACGGTATCACTGATAAAATGAGTGCGTCCGGGGAATATGGGGAGAATGAGCGAGAATATTCATGCAAGCTCCGACATCTAAAAATAGCGATCCGTATTCTAACAAGATCTCAAGTTGATGGGCTCCCGCCGCGGCATGAGAGACTGGGTTGTGTCATGCCGCGACGCGTCTGCAGGTGAAACGCAAGGATGTCACGCACGCAAACGCAAACGCATTTCAACTAACGCAACTGACTATTTAGGAAACGCATGCGTTCGAACGCAAACGCAAACGCAGGAGCGATAACGCAAGGCAACGCATCCACGCATATGGATAACGCAGAATTCACCGTGCCCCTATGCGTCCACTTGCTCGAATATAATGGATAATGAATACAGAGAAAATCGTAAGTGACGGAAACTTGGGAGGAGATGCCTGCCAGTAAACAGTTAGTCTCACGCAGCTTATTAGACCTTGAATGTACCTTAGCAGGATTTCTATCTTGCGGGCGACATTTTCCGTTCACTTTCCGTGCATCGGGTCGGAAGTATAGCGTTAAATTCGTGTCGCGGCATTCTGTATACATTTTGTCGTAGTCTAGAACATGATCACTGGAATGTTATGGTGCTTGTGAGTTCACCGTTCTTTGCCTTCATCTTCCAGTATCTTTTCTCTCCTTCCATCTCTGACTCGTCATCCGCATCGTTGGGTTTTGGCATCTGACCGTGATCTTTCTTGGACCCGGTAGTATCTTCCAGGACTGGACTCGTAAGGGCGAGCTGAATAGTGCACAAGTGCACAATAAGTATTATTGGTGATTTCTATCACAAGATCGAACCCACAGCTGTCTTCTGCCTCTTCTTTGCACTGGTCTCATTGGACTCGACGTCCTGGAAATTTTCTTGGACAGACTACGCTTTTCTGGGACTGGTGATGATAAAGCACATTCCTTCCCCGACGCGCTTCGCCGCTACTTATACACGCGTTTGACACTAGCGAGGTAGTAATGACGAGGGTGTATGCTGGTAGAGTTTGAGAGTGGATGTGGTCACGGAGTTACTGGGGAAGTACGCTGGTTCTGCCGACAGTCTATCCTCCATCTCGTTCGCGGGAACATTTTGGCGCAATTGGTGAGGTTTGGGTGGGGAGGAGAATCTGCGCCCGCGAGAAGAAATTAGCTAACAAGAAGCGATGTAAAAATAGATTACGTACCTATGAACCGCAACAGAACGCGTATGCATGTCATTGGTGTTGACCCTTGTTGAAGTCATCGTCAAACATCGAAGAAAGAAAGGAATTGTACAAGAAGGCTACCGCTCCAGAGATTGAATATTAATAGCGATGCACGGAGGAAGGATCGCGTAGAGATGGTGGAAACGAAGAGAGCGATCAATAACGAGAATGGTCTTTGC
Organism: Desarmillaria tabescens; assembly: GCF_030435595.1. Classification (NCBI taxonomy): domain Eukaryota; kingdom Fungi; phylum Basidiomycota; class Agaricomycetes; order Agaricales; family Physalacriaceae; genus Desarmillaria; species Desarmillaria tabescens. Next base: position 65,522 of record NW_026848422.1, read on the forward strand.
CAAAACCAAGGATTTCCTCAAACATCCCGGTGTTATGGATCTGCCGAAATCCGGATATGCTAGCACGAGGCAAGGAGCGGTGATCGGAGCGAGGTAAGATTAATTAGAAGTGATGTACGTCGTTAGGGAATATAATGGATTCCGGCGAGGGTTCGTGAGGAGACCTGAGTGGTCCGGTTTGCGAAATAAAGGAAATCAGTAAGCGCGAAGCAATTACTGAGGGAAGTAGCCGGTAAGCGCGGAGCAATTACCGATATAGAAGGCCTGTAAGCGCGAAGCTATTACGGGCTGTGGGTGAAGGCAAGCGCTAAGCGTAACCTTCGGGTTGGTATTGGAAAGCGCTAGGCGTATCCAATGGGTTGTTCAGCAAGCGCTAGGCGTAACTGAGGGTTCACGCAGTGTGAGGGTACTGGAAGTAGTAGATTGATCAAGTGTTTCTAATACAATGTTATCTACAAATTTATATACTAAGGAAAGGTTCGAGTCATTATTATTCTACAATGTTCTATAATATTCTAGTATCAGTACGAAGAATAGAGAAAGTAACAGAAAGTACGAGTGAGTCAGTATTAAGACCGAGAAGGCCGAGTACGGGCATATGTTGACTCATGCACCGAATCAACGGATACCCGATATCCATAACACCCGGCTCTTTCCGGAATTTTTGTCCGCCGTCGAAGGTAACAAATAGGAAAACAAACGCGCATACACTCAGGACGGGAAAGGGAAGGAAAAATTACACCTTCCCATTTAGAGTCGTGACGAGTTTTCGTTCTTAGGACGCCAATAAATGGTTTCCTTCTCATACATTGCAGCGTATGCACCTGTTGGATGCGCCAGGAGGACGTCTATCCCATACCTCCTAATGTTGATCAATGTCGGTCACTAAATTCGCAGCAAAGTACTGTTTCAAGGATACTTTGATCTTCGTATTTGAATTATATCAGCCACAAAAGACAGCAACTTCAGTCCAATAGACGTACCGGTACCTCCATAATGCGCATCACTCCATTGAAATATATTCTCTCCGTGTCACCCCCTACGATAAGCAAGCAGGTACGACACGTTAGAGTGCATTGACAGTCCGAGTCGCGAGGGCCACGCTGCATGAAAAAGAGTACTCCTCGACGCCGATAGTCAGAATGTGGAGACGTACGTCCTAACATCATCCCCGGGTGCACTACTACATACCACACACCGACGACAGATCCATGACTTGTAACCTAGTGCAAACGTTGGTTGTAAACGTTTGTCGGCATCGGATCTGATGGTAAAGGACTTTGCAACGATTATTGGGAGTAGTTTTTGTGTACTGAGGCGTAGTCGCGTATAGGAAGCTAGTAACAACGAGGAGGATGGGCAGAGAATCTACGCACGCGCGAAGTTAGCTAACGAGAAGCAACGTAAAAATAGACTGCACACCTCGAATCCCAAAGGAAAGCGTATGCACGTCCACAGGTCAGTCGTCGTCAAGATCATCCACCAATGTTAAGTCGCAAGTGAACGGAACAATTGAAGAGAAAGGCGAGTAGACCAAGAAGAAGGAGAAGGGGTGGAGATGAAGAGAGCGATCAAGAGCCGAGAACGGGTTTTGCCGTTTTCCGGAACAACGGTCCGGAACCCGTTCTCTCTCACCTTGATCTGGCGAATCTGGTTCACTGGGGCATTAGGAAAGGAACACGCACGTCCACTCATGCAAAGGTAGGCCAAAACATTTCTTTCAATTATAGAATCTGACGGGTATCCATCTGGACGCGGGTTTTACTAATGAATGTCTCCTGAGTCCTGTAGCGGTCTCTCTCTCATGACACAAGTGTCGAAAGCCTTTTCTTTGACTGTTTCTACCAGCCAGTAATAGAGCTAATCGTGTTTAGGATGCTTACTGTTTTCTTATTGGCTTGCTCGGTAGGATAGACAAAACCACACCTTCGACCGTCGCGTGTCAAGGATGTGGTGGGACTTGTGTATGTCGTATCATTTTCATTGGTTTTTTCCTAACCTGATACATCATTGTCAATCATAATGTTACATACGGATTCCCCCTCCTTGTTTTACTCTCAGATTTCCTTCCCAATCGACAAAACTTTAAGGTTTATAACGTTGATGCGTTGCCCTCTACATCGTCCTTTCCAATTTGTTCTTGTGAATGCCTGTCATTTGCACTTATCTTTCCTTCGAAACGAGATCATCGACCTGGCGCGACGCCATTTCACAGCTACCGTTTTCATTCAGGTTTCTATGGACCGCTTAGTCCGTCCTTTCACCAGGCATGGCAAAAGATGACTCGCTTTCTGACGTGTTTTGCGTTGAAATGTGACATACGAGCCATTCCTATTATCATGTATCTAGTGATTTCTATTGTATTGGAGATGAGCAAGGCATTCAAGTCGTCGACAGTTCATTAGACAAGGAATTCATGATTGCAGCTCTTTCAAGTACTCAAGGAGGACTAAGGTTCCCAACTAACGGAACAATCTGAGAACGTTCGAGACATGCTTTGCTTTGTCATCATAGGGATCCTCACCCCGTAATGAGAGCTTTCAAATTGATTTGTTTCTCCCAGCATTTCCTCCGCCTTTCGTTTCTCTTCATTTATTCCTGCCAATCGTATTCACTGTCTCTTTTTTGGTTACTCACAGCGCTTATATGGATTATATGGCGATGAGAGATCATAACTTTCAAGAGATAAATTGAGATTTTGTGGTGAACGGGCGGTTTGATTTATCTATCATGGTGGGTCGTCGAAAAGTAACAAACATCGGTAAATATATGTACTCGAATTAATGCCTATACACCACACGGACGATACGAGCTTGCGAGTACTGTGCAACTAAGCAATCATTATTTCATACTTGCATGGATCAAATATGGAGGGATGTACCAGTACGAGAACGAGGGCGATATTTGGACTCCCTGGGAGGAAGGGCATAACTCCGGGAATATTTACAGGTCGACAATTCGCAATCATTAGTTTTGTGGACGTGACGTTTCTCGTCACTCGAGGAGGTTCATATGAATGTGCATGCGTTCACAGGGACGGTGTTGTGGATTGACTGATCTCGTGGCCACTAACCTTGTCGCTGGGATTCTATCTCCAGCAATAGAGATCATCCATCGCGAAACGTGTACACTCGCGTTTTCTCGGAAACCCTTTATGGGCGAAAGCCGTTAGTTGAAACGAAGCAAAGGTTGTACAAAAGGAGAGGCTCCCGTCGAAATTGGCCGTCACAGGCGTTGAATAAGACTTCCAGCGGGAGTAATCGTAACTGTAGAAGAGGTGGATGCTTTCCGTAAAATCGTAATGACCAACGAGCTCTATTATCACTTGTCAGGCCATCCTGCGCCGCCTTCACAGAGTTATTCAAAACACAGTCTAGCTACCTTGTTATTTTTGGTCAAACCCAGAAGGGGTGTTTTGAACATGACTTGAGGTGGGATCGAGATTATGATGAGACATAGGGACAGTAAACTCGCAGTAGGACAACTGAATCACTGGATGGGAGGCCCTACTAACACATGAAGACTATTCCTGAAATGAGTCTACAATGTATCCCCATCACTTATCGTCGGCATGACTTCGCGCTTAATGTCGAAGCGCATGGGAAGATAGGGAGCTGCTGAGAGTATCGTATATCCTGGAGTGACATCGAGATGCATATCTAAACGACCGCACCTCCCCCTCTAGAGAAAGGGTCCTGATTGCTGGGAGGAATATCGATAAGAGTTATCCGGTAAATGAGCACCGCAAACGTACTCATAAGTATATCATGAAGCTCGGAGAGAATAGAGGAACGATCTGCGGGAAATCATCCCTCCGTCACAATTGACCAGGCAGGCGGGCGTAAGTACTCGATCCGTGCTCAAAGATAAAACCACGATGATGGAGAATATATCGTCGAGTATAGTCTAGATTCACCTCAGGTGCTGCATCAACAAAAACCAGGAAAATAGAACAAGATGGTATTTCAAGGGTTCGACGAGTCCCGACTCAGAGTTTGCAGGCTAGGCGATCACTGCTACTCCCACCCTCCGCGAGGTGGTGATGAACGTGACGAGTCATTCTTGCTTCCCCAAGGACGCTAATACCAATCTGATCCCGCAATGAGCAAAGCGATTCTGTTAATATACACCTGCTCGATAGCGGGCCGATCTTCGGTAAATATATCTCCATTCCCATCGTCCAAAAACATAAGGGTCCGGCTTGTAAGAGAAAGTGCCGATTGACCCCACCGACAGTTGAAGAATAGGAAATTGACTTGTCCGAAATGGTATGCAATGGGGATCAGGGGATTCTCAGCCATGGCGGTAGCATGGAAGAGTTGTGCGTCTAGCGATGACGAGGCCGCAGATGCGGGATTCTCCGAAGGGGACGATGGTAGCTTCACCGATGCTCTAACCTGCTCCAGTGACGAGGGCTACACCAGACGTGTACAATTTCTTGATGACTAGTTGGCTTGGTGTTGTTGTACAAAATGACGGGATGTATTGCCTGTACTGTGATAGGCAACCACAAAACGTGGTTGACGACCTGAATGGGAACAATCAGCCATGGATGGATGCATGGGAAGGAGCTCTACAGCTGCCTCTGTAGAAATATCGGTATCGAACAACATACTTAATGTTGATGGCTCTGCAAACAAAGTCAGCCACCAAATACGACGACTTCGTTCCAAAACACGTACCTCCTCCGACTTCTAGCACATGACATTCTACCGAAGTGTTCCTTCACCGACGATGGTCCGTCCTCACCGTGTTATGATAAGTGGGTATTACCGAGCGAAACGTGTCATAGAGGCTAGCGGATGGCAGTGTTTGAGGAGAACACGGAGCAAGGCGAGACACGCTGCACAAATGATGTCCAGTCCACGATGGTGATAGTTAGAATGCAGATCTGGCGAATATGAGCATTCTTCTCTTCTCAAGGCGGCCTGATTCTCCCTCCCGTTCAGCCTAACTTCTGCGAATCCTGATGAGAATACACCCCGAACCGTGGCAGAGGAAAAACTTATACACAGCGCAGTCTCCCGGTCGAGAAATCTCTACGCAATCAATTTTGATTGCTAGAGCCGAGATTTTTCTGGTGGTGCTCAGGATAGTTTTCATCTGGGATGGCGTCCTATATCGGACTCCCGATTGGAAATCCAGAACAGACCGTAAGCGAGACACTCTGGCCGGTGCGTTGCTCAAGCTCAAGCGTTGTACTACGAGAGAATCGGGGGTGGAACGGGAAATGATGTTGTCGCCGTGGTGAATCTCTAGCCATCTGAGGACTTGAGCATGATAAATTCACGATTAATTTGCGATATTTTGGCCCGAGAAGATATCGTCTAGACTTGGGGCACGCTCCCTGACGTCCTGAGTTCACACTGTCAAAAAGCGGGTAAAAAGAGCCAGATGATATTCCAAAGAGTTTACTTCTCAGGACGCTGCTCCTTATCATGAACCCATCCCCCAAGACAAGGTCAACAGTTTTGCCTACCTCGGCTACGACAACGGGCTAGAAGGCTAGATTGTGGGTGTGAATGAATCTGAGGATGACGGCGCTGATGCGAGGCATGATCTTGGGCTGGTGCGAGAGGAAGGAAAGGATTATCAATAAATGGGAGGGAGGGAGAAGGTCACGTACTCGCAGCTTTGGTTATGTAAGTCATTCGTTGCGCGTATGCGCTTCCATTGGGTACCGCTGGCATGCTCAGCATGACGATACTATCACCGTAACGCTCGGCGGCGCACTTAGAAGAGATTATAGTCGTGACAAGTTGTCTTCGTGTCTTCATGACACTGATTAGTTACCGTACGAGCCAGAAGATACCGTTCTGCTGGATAGCTTGCAAGTCCTCGGTAGATGTAGAGAAGAGTTTCGTCTTGGTACCCGCCGTCTATACAAAAACGTAAGATTTGTGTTGATAAGAAAGAAATCGCTGACTAACCCTGCAGACGTTCGAACTCGGTCGAAAAGATCTACGGCAGTTTGCGTGATGTGTACCCAGTGAGGGCCTGGCCGCAGAGGGTGGATTCAGCGGTGAAGGACGAAGACTTGGTCGGAGTTATGACCGGCACCGGTGACGCGATGTTTTATCTGTATTTTGATTCACAGCATAGAATGAGGTTGAAGAATTGTTACTGAACGAACAATCAGCTAAAGATGCGCGTGTAAGTTCAAAACGTACTTAGTAAAATTCCGCCGTGGAAGATCGATGTTCAAACACCGAATTTTCAGCAACGCGTGGTTTCGAGATCATCGTTACCTTGATCTTCAAATCATATCAGCCACAAAGACAACGGTTTCATTCCAAACCACATACCTCTCTCCAGAGCGTCCCTAGCCCGAGACACCTGATTGAAATGCATTCTCTCCGCGACCAGCCTCCCCATTATACTCGTTTTTGATGTTGTTTGTCCACACCTGTTGTGATAAACAGCCTTCAGCGAGCGAAGAGTGTCATGGCGGAGCACATACGGTATCGTTCAAAGCAGCGGATGTTGGGTTGAACCACGCGGAGAATAGAACGCTACACAAACGATATAAGTCCTCGGCACCGATACCCATAATGCAGATACATACTTCCAAAGATCCTCCTGTGCATGAGGGGTATGCCACACCCCATCGATTAGAGGACCTTGCGATATATCTCAGAACGCGTCTACCGTTACGGTTCCCTACTCTCGACCATCGTCTGCTCCTCCATCTGGTGCTACGTCGTTCTGGCGAACATTTGTAAGGCTGAGATAGTCCTTGGAATGAAACACCCGTCGTTGATACAGGGAAGGGACGGAGTTAGGAGGGGTAGGAGGGTGGACGGTCACAGGAAGAGGATCTACACGACAAGAAATGAGCCAACAAGAAGCGAAGAAAAAATAGACTGTTTACCTCGTAACCCAGAGGAACGCGTATTTACGTCACAGATTTCGGCCCATATTGAAAAAGTCGTCAAAACAAGATTGCACCTCGCGCTCGAATCTATATTCGTAGTGGAAATAAGCACAGGCGATGAGTGATTGGAAAGGAGATTTACCCGAAATCAAATATCCAACTAAAACACAAGCAAGAGTAAGGAAGGAGCACGGGGCAGGCTTGGAGATGATGGAAGTGAGCGAGAGCGATCAAGCCCCAAATGGACTTGCCAAACACCGCGCGTTTGCCAAACACGCCGTTTTCGGCATTCTCCTCCTGTCTCTTTGATCGAGAACGGCACAGGGGGCGCGGTCAATCGGCCACGACCAAGGAAGACTCTTCCGTTTAGCGGTGCTTACTGGTCGCCATCGTCACTCAAACGGACTCTAAATAGTCTCTAGGTCTACATAGCACTTTTGTTCCCTAGCTAATGCAAGAATGGAATTTTCTTCTTTAAAATCAAAACCAGGTAAGCTGGCTTCACGTGAATCGCTATAATCTTATTGCTCGGCTAATTAAATGTTGCTGACCTTCGCATTTATGGCTTTACTTAGACGGAGAATCAGCTCGGTCTTTAACATGAATGTCTACTTCATTACCTTTGGTACGTTGTCACGTTTCTTCAATCCTAAATTATCCTATCTCTTTCTCACTCAGCAGGATTCGAGTCTCAACTCGCGGTTTCCTTCTGCCTTAATTTCATAAACTAACGCGCTGTCAGGAATTTATTGTCTTCCGCGAGTCCGTCAGTCTGTTATCTATGAGCGCTTGTCCTGTGATACCTTTTCCGATTCCCATTGCTTCGTCTCTGACCCTGGTTGAAACTGGAAAACCTCCATGCAATTCTTATTGAACCCGGGATCGCGTGATGGAGGTTCTCTGACTCCGATTTCATATTTCCTTGCCGTTATTTCAATACAAACGATGATGATGTCATATAGCAACCTGGTCATGCTCCACGGATGCTTTAAAAATTAAAGATATCGAGTGAGAAGGAACTTTATCTCCACTAACAATGGCTTCCTGTAAGTATCTGAAGGACGGGACAAATATAGATCCTAACGAGAGGAGCGGAACTAGTCTGTTCTGAGACGCAAGAAACAACTGCATATACTTGCAATGAACCAAGAGGCATCAATGCTGAATTCGACCGTTCATAGGTGTCTCTTCGCCAATACGTCCTCTTCTACACTTGCTAGGACGCATGAAGGCTGACAACTGCAGCGGCAACTCTTCTTGAGGTATAGCAAAGGATTTACTTACCCAAACATGGTACGTGCTCGCCCTCACTATTTCGTTTTGCTATGAATGTTTAGTGAGCCATCATCTTATCGTCCTTGGTCTTTTCCTGGTCGCGAAGGTTCGACCAGAACACCACCGGATCATTGCTCCTTTCCGTTAGCACTATATAATTATAATGCAAGCGAGGGTGTCGTACTTCCCACCAATCCCTCCACTCTCCATGCCGAGTAATGGTACCGTGAGAGAGAGGAATTCATCTCCGCGGGTGTACAGGACCTTCGAGACGAAAGTGGAGAGACGAGATAATACCTGAATGCACTGAATTCATCGCGGTAAAAAAATCGGATGAGTTCGATACCAGATCCCATATCATCAAAAGCCGGTAAATAGGCTGGATAAAATTGGAATGTACTAAGAAGCATCGAGGCAGGATTCAACAGTCACAGAAACAACCCTAGATTTTACGACATTGTGACAGGAAAGACTTGCAATTATACTCACTCTCTATTCGCATATCCTCGAATAAGGACGTTTCCCAGCGCCAGTGTATGTTTTTGTGGTGCAAGCTCGAAGCCTGAGATAATATCTGGATTCTCGACGTCGAAGTGCATCTCTTTCCTGTTCTTATTCTACGCATGTCGCCAACTGATGAGAGGTGCAGTTCTTCAGAACGATACAACTTTGAAGCTAATAGCGGAATTGATCCTGAAGCAAACGCAGATCAGTTCATCGCCATTCAATGACTGGTTCGCGTAGGATAGCCTCCGTCCCGGTAAGCGATCACAATACACTTTCATTTTCCACGTATACTTACAATATGACGCCCCTCCACATTTGAGCTCGCTCCCAAAACCGTTGATCAACACTTTCGCCGGAAATACATATCTAAATCTGCACCTCTCCCCCCAACAGCAGCTTGCCTCATTGAGATGCCATCGTGAAGACAAAGGTTACCCTGCTCAGCCTATATCTGAGTCACCTTCATGCCGTCCTTACCCCAGCGCAAGCAAAGTATCGTCATCCCCCAGAAGCACAAGTATCTCCGCCGAATGAAGTTTATACCATTTCTCATATAACCGCCGGGTATTTCCGACGCAGCTTGGCCTCTCGAATCTATTTCTGCACGTCCTCCACAATAGTATTGAGATGAGTCTATTCACACCCGCACCCGCGCGTTCGAATTTATCAGAGGATGGGAGTATAGAATCAACAGAGAATGGCATACCTCGATCCTCGTTTCAGGATGATGAACGCGTTCGTATGATACTTCCTGGGGAGATCAGCGAAGTGGAGACTTACTTGGGCAGAGTCGGACGCATTTATTTAGGAAACTACCACGCCGTGGCAAAGGTTGATTTCGGTCGCGAACCGGTGTATTTACTGTCGTTCACTATCTCATCTTGATCATTGATGGAGGATAGTAGCAGGAAAGAGGCGATTACCCGGTTTTTAGATGGATTCTCCGCGTTTCATGGTGATGCATGACGCGAAGGGAGAAGAAGCAGAGAGGAGCGGGCAAGCCGGAGCGCCGTGTAGAGAATCTGTGATTAATACGATATGCGGTATTCAGCGAGAGTTATCCTCCAGTACTTCATATCTTGTTTGCCATCAGATACAGCCAAAGAATGTCACGATCGCGAGGAGATGTTCTGAGAGACATATTCTCCCACAAGCCATAGTGACTGGAAGATATCACGTCGGGGAGAAGGCCTGCAATGGAGCAGAAACCTCGGACTTCTCGCTGTGGTCCATACGGGACAGGACGGTACCCGTTACCTGGCGATAAGCGAAGGCGACGTCTGGCCAATAGCACGTTCAGATCCCACGAGCTCAGAGTCACGACTGCCTATCGAACTAGAGGCGATTGGCTATCCCTCCATTAGGACCCACGACAGCCGTAATTGAGAAGCCATTCATAATGTTGATGTGTCTTCAGCGAATCAGAAGCATCACGAATATAGCTGTTGCAACAGAAATGGCTGGCGTCCATTGCGGGGAAGCACGAATGGAGAAAATGCAACGTAGCATGCCAAGAGAGTCAATCATAGTAAAGAATAAGCAAACTGTGGATCTTGACTCGTGTTGTTGAAACGTCTGTCATATGTCAATACCCATCGTAAATGGATTCTCGGAGTACGGAACATGGCTTTATTCTGCCAGGTAAGCATCTTGATCCAGAGCCATCATAGCAGGAATTAAAAAGACAAAAATGGCTGGGCATGCTGCAGCATCGTTCGTCGTGTAACCTCTGGCAGTTAACAGTTATCTCCTGCTCTACCGAGTTAGTACTCGAAACGTTACTAATATCCGATCTCTATAACTCACCACTGACTGAACATGGGAGTATGAATAGAACGGGTTGTCGTGACGTATTATCAGAGGCGTAAACGATTGATTGTGGCGTGCCTCTATGACAGCCAGACGACCGGATATTTTGCGTACCCACCCACTGTTGAAGTCACATCAGTGTGTGTCGGTCGAAGAAGTAATAGAACATTCTAGGTAGAGTTTATTACCTCCAGCAAGTTACCATCATGTGCCGGGTAACTCTTCCACTTGTCTCGCTCTACAATTAACGTTAATATTGTGACGGGGCACGGAGTCGTACCATTAAAGCTCTTTCCGAACTCGGCCACCTAGAACCGGTGCCGCGGCCAACCACAGCACTTTCCTCGAGGAGTATCTTTATAGTTAAATGCGCTTAACTTCCAAATTTCCGAGGAACGGACCTAGAGATTTCCGTACATTCCGGGAGGCTATATAGGGGAGGTTGGTCAATAATTTAGCATCACTCGATGGAAGGACACCTCGTCTTCGTTATAACAAGCGATTGATTTCGAGTAACGAGGACTGGTTTGATTATTATCGCACGCCTTGCGGTGCCCTTTTTACCACAGGAGTTGTTAAGCGCCACATCTATACGGCACGGTCATACGCGATTAGCGAGTACGGTCCTAGGATGAATTATGAAACTCGACGAAAATAACAAGAGCGGCATCTCGTTTGAGTCGAAATCGACATCCCAGGTCATAGCTTTGCGGATTCGAAAGGTAGGGTTTTCACCCTGGGAAATCAGCCTCGTTACACGTTCCTCTCGTGTTCCACTGCGTCTTCGGCGGTCTTCGTGTTCATCATTTCCAGAAGCAATTATGAGAATGGTGTCCCGCCCGTAAATTGATTCAATACCTTGATAATATGCTAACGGAGCAAGGGAATTCGCCATTGGCCCGAGTCAGGAATAGTGACACTTCTTCAGGTGGAGATTGTCAGGTGTGAACGAGTCATTGAGAGAGGTTGTGTACGACCGTCACACAGCTGTCTGACTCAGTGATAGTGACGGAAGAGAGTCTGCCAGTCTACGCCACAAGAACATCGGGAGCATTTCTTTCTTGCTGTCCAGGAAGTCAGATTCCGAGATAACAAAGATTCCGCATTGGTTGATCCAAAAATATAGAAACGGCCGATGAAGCTGAGCCATGTTAGATATCCTACCCGAAAGTTAAGAATTATTGTCGAAGCCTGCAAGTTGTATGAAAGATAAAAATCATCTCCTCCCAGTTAATGCAGCAAAGTGGATCGAGATAAAGATAATGCGAAGAGAGATGTAGATTGTGCGTCGATGTTTCTTAATAATCCAATCCAGCTGAAATGAGAGCACTAAACAGACAGTGAAAAAGACACCTTAGAAAGGCGAGTGACAGATCAAAAGAGAACAATGTTTATTTGCCAAAGGCTTCGGTGGAAGTCGGGACGGCGATGCCGATATGCCGTGAAACCTGTGACGCCGTTTCTTCCATACGTCTCCGGCCATCCCTTCAAAGTGTTTGGCATATCAATCTTGACAAGAATCTTGAGCTGGAGCTTGAACTTTCATCCAAAACTTTCTCGAACGAACGACAAGGTACGCGAGGCTATTCTTAGGTCAGATTCGTCTCCTTTTCTTCTTGAAGTTGACGTGGTGGACTTACGAAACTAAGAACCCTTATTCCACCACACTTCATTCTAGAAGGCCGAATTTCCCCATCAAAGCTGACCCAACAACTCATAATAATGTCCTTCGATAGCATTCTGACTGCGAGCTCCGCAATGCCGTTTGATTCTCTGCGATATTCATGGCACGTTCTTGTATTCTTACTGACCTCTCGTCAGCGTCTGAATACTCCAAATATCTGAAAGACATGCGCATCGTGTTCCTGATTCAGATCGTTGACCCTATCCATGCCATAATACGGGCGCCTGAGATTCACATAAAGTACGTATTTGTCCGTTGCGTTTCTCTGAGACGTAAATTGACTCATTCAATCTAGAATGGACGGATTCCTATTCAATAGACCATAGAAAGATTAGGATGGCTCTACTCCGGAAAAACGAAACATCTTCCTGTTCCCGTCACAATAGTATGTCCTTTGTTTCCGCTCGAAGATTTTTGGGCATTTCACTTTTGGAACACTAGACCTGAAATGTCGCCGCCGTTTTCTTTTTTTGAACGCTTCTTTTTCAGTTATACAACAGCTCCGGCTAACCTATTTGGCCGTGATCTTTATACATTCACCTCGGACTAGATCGACCCCCGGTAACCTCCTCCACCTCTGATTTCATCACATGTTGGACTGACAAGGCTGATTATCAGTTCCAAACGTCTCTGGTAAATAAGGGAGGATATCATTGCATGTCTTATGGAATTAAACACGTGCGCGGCTGTATAGGATCGAATTTTACGCGCTTGCGAACCCATATGTGTGAGCGTTTCCCTAATCTCTTGTAATCACGACAATCGTCTCTTTGCTAACCTTCTCCTCGGTCATCGTGCCTCCCCATCATTCTCGCATCAGTTGATCCTGGACGAGAGAGGGGTGGATAGGTGGACATTTTTTTCGGTAGCGCGATACCTGCGCAAGCACGGAAGACCGGTCCGGGGTTCGTCTTCGATTATAACCCACATAGATCCTTATTCTCATGTCAAATCCCATGTTACGCTTACCTCGTAACTATTAGAGAACACCATCTTTGAGGTAGGACACGTCCCTGCTGATGATAACATTTATTTTCAGTCTGATGTACGGTAGTAGCCGATCACAGAACTCGCCGTTTGCCATACACCCTCTTTAATGATGTTGCCGTACCCCTTGTTTGCAGAAGTGTCAATGTATTTCACGGGCCCAAACATTTTTCTGATTCCGGATCGCATATCCAGTTCTGTCGCGCTCCAGGCTCAGAGAAGAAACACGCTGTCAACTGGCTTTACCTGAGATCAATCAATCCGCTGTACACACATGCCAACGTAGTTGGGATCGGGTGAACGACTCCCGACAAGGGAAAGGACGCTACGACGAATATCTAGAAGCTACTCTTGGATGGTGCCTCTGCTAGTGCCTCGACAGACAGTCTAGTGAGTTTTTATTTTAATCATCGTGAGATGCTTGGATTGATAGACGCACCTAGGTCGCAAGGATTTGATAGAGAAACGCTTCAGATGGCAGGCTTCTGCTCTTAACTGAATATGTTTCCTACCATCTCGACTGTATTCGTGAGTGTATGAAACCGACAACTAAATAACCCGTGCCCACCTTTCTACCACATCACGTCCTTTAAATCCATTACCTATTGGGGTCATTGCTTGGCAGTACGCTCCCAGTCCCTCAACATAGCTCACTTCATAACCTTGTAGCCCGAACGTCCCCCACCATATAAGGGATCATGACAGACGACGGGATTTCCTATGTCGATTCGTGTACGAGAAGCTTGCAGTTGGATGTGGTTTTTCAGTTTCGGGATTAATGGTCACAATAATTGAAAGGTTTACCTGAGTAGAGATGTCCCGTTGTACGGTTTATCTATCTTCGCTTCTTGATATTTTTTATTCAGCGCCGCAGGACATTCTTAGTAAGTCATCTACACGACCGCAATAGAGCGAGTTATTTCTATCTGCTTGCATTGTTTCTTATGAGTGAACAAACTTAGCACGCCATCGTGAACGTATCTCTGACCGAAATCCTAAACACCGGATGGCGCGAGATAGATCTATCACTGAGATTGAGTATTTCTTGGTAGATAGCTAGACGCATACTAAAGACTTGATGTCTGTATTAGTGGGGTATAGATGCGGAATGTATAGCTAGAGATCCTCCTCAATATTGAAGTTTGGCACTCAGAGACCTGGACCACCGACTCGACATCCGGATCACTAGCAGAATCAAATGCTATTATCACGTGCTTAACGATTTCTTCTGACAATGCCGACGAGCTTGCACGATAGGTCCGGTCGAACACGTTCCGGCTACATGATTGAATGAAAAGGCTGTGGAAATCTGCAGCTGTACACAGTGTTTGGGGGGTTAAAAGTACATCAGGTGTCTTCCGTGGGGCCGATGCTTATAGTAAACAGACCAGAAAATGACCAGAATTCCTCCACTGTCGTATCAATGCGAGGGAAACAGCACGCCATCACAGTCTATAATTTCATTAAGACGATTGAATGGTGGGACTTGGGGGGTAACAAAGAACCAAAAACATTGAGGAGCTATCACAATATATCATTTCAATACATATCGTGAGGAATGGAAGTTCTGATTATTTGCATAACGTCGCCTTATAGCCCGGTGCGAGGAACCAACATCTAGCGACGTCGCGTCAGGACCACAGTTGGCGTTTTTTTCCCTGACGATGGCATCACGTACGATAGATTCTCAAATTCTGATAGCCGATTAGACCCTGCCTGGCCTCACCATGAACGCTGATAACACACCTTCATTTCGTAACGGTGGCTTACCAGGGACGTATCCAACCGACGGCCGAGTAAGCGTATTCCCGACATTCGGCGCGGCCTCGTTGTTAGGTGCGGTGCCGCCCAGTCACAGCACTTTCTTCCAGCCGCGCCTATATATCTTAATGAATTATGTTTGCGCCACTCGATCCGTAAAATCCGGAATGCTACAGATGATGTCACGTCAAGCTCAGATCAAGGTGGGACAAGTTCACATGTCTTCCAATCAGCGCCGCATATATGTTATCAGCATGCATCTGTCAGGATTGATGTCAGTCACATTTCCCCTGGGTTAATCACCTATGACATTCGACGGATAGAAAACACCTGCAGGGAAGCCAAAAGCTTCGCGTCTTCCATGTCCGTTGAGTATCCAAGCTTTCTATGTCATTACGGTCAGCTATAAACTGGGAAGGAAGAAAAATAGGATTTCGGCATCACTTCTGATAGCACGTGTCATCCTGAGGTCCGAAGGCAACGAGCTACGAGCATATTAATACCTAGACAGAGGTGGTTTGATGTAGGGATGCCCTGAAAGAAGCGGAGCGTAAAGTCCCACGGCTGAAAAAAGAGTTCTAGCTTACGAGTACTTCGAGGCATCGGCAAGCTGGCCAAAGCTGGTCTACGTACAGAAGAATTTAATTTAGACGCTCGTTTGTCTTTTGGTGGGCGTTGCGGCTTTCAATTGGTACGACTAGATCATCGGAACACAAGTAAAAGGCAGGAAGCAGATGCCGACATGCTTGTCGGAGTTAGAACTCCCGCGGTGAAGACTACCACAGTCAGCAACTTTTTGAAGCTCCGCATCAATTCTGCTGACTGTGTCCCCTCTCACGTGTATATCTCGACGACTCCAATTTCTTCGGTTAGCTAGCTTTTTTAGATAGGGCTCCAACCATTTAGTTTAAAAACTGTTTTTAAACATAAATATAAATGGTTTAAACCATTTAAGTTTAAATCTAGAGGCAAAGGATAAACAAACAGTAAATGGTTCTCTATTGAATTTGAAACTAATGAATGAATTATCCATTGATACTACTGTATACATTGTCTGCCAAAGGACTTCGACTCGGGAGGGGCTGAAGTTAAAGAATATTTGCTGACTAATCTATGCCTCGGCAACCTCCGCTTCATTTTGACGTGCTTGCGGACAACCTGCATCATTCCTTTCTTCCAAATTGTACCATATCTGTTCCACTGTGAGGCTCAGTCACATAGATTTAAGGAGATGGAATATTACAGTATGCTTTTCTGTATTATACTATGATTATACTACTTATTGGCAGTCACGTGCTAAATACCATTTGTAAACTGTTTGGAAATAGTTTATAAACTGTTTTCGAACCGTTTCCATTTATTTTATTTGACCCGTCAAACATAAACTAAATGGTTGGAGCCCTAGCTTTCTATGATTTCTAACATTCCGATGAATGAAGTAATCCCTCTTATATGTCAGGTGGTCTTTGCCTAGTCTTTGCCCCCATCTTTCCAGTTTATTAACATTCAGCTATCCTCGACATGGAAGACATCTTCGGGCTTCAATGGCTTTTTGTTGGAAATATCTGCATTACATTCTAACGCAAATACGCATGTCCATTTTTATCCTCCTTTCTTCCGCATCCCTTGTAACTGTTGCAATCTGTTCACCAGATCACGCGGGCGAGCAGAACCGCATACATTGGATGTATATCAAGTCTCAAGCCCGACACACAATGTTGTGCTGTTGTGTAAAGATATCTGTGATAGATGATCCGCTCATTCTGGGGACATCGTATTGTTTTTGAACATCGACGGTCTTGTCAAATCGTACGCTTTGTCCGGCATGGTTTCATTGTCCAACATTTATGATCCTGCCACCCGATGGTCTTTTTTATGTTATAAAGAACTCAATTTCTGAGGAGGCGGTTAATTTTTGTCGTTGTTTCTTCCATCATGTCATATATTTACAGTTACCCTTCGGTACGTCCGTCCGTTCATGCATAAGCTTCGCACGTCCTTATCGAGGTGTAGAATGACTTGCCGTCAGAAATGCCACCGCAAAATCCAGAAAGAGAGCGGGCCTCTCAGCCTAACCACGATTTACTTGTGAGTCCCACAACATGCCCGCCGAGCACATCCTCTGACAAGCTGACTCCCAGATGGCAACCTACGGACTAGAACAACCAGTAAGATTATCCATCACGAACCTCTGTAACATCGATAGCCGACTGCATTTAGGATCCGCGGAATATCATTCAGCTCGTCAGTCATGGTACACGCGTAAGCTACATTTTAGTATTTTGGACGGACTAGTGCTCACTTCCTCGTCTAGGACAAACCATGTATTCCAGATTGCATTGCCAAGAAATTCACGCTCT
This sequence comes from Desarmillaria tabescens, assembly GCF_030435595.1. Classification (NCBI taxonomy): domain Eukaryota; kingdom Fungi; phylum Basidiomycota; class Agaricomycetes; order Agaricales; family Physalacriaceae; genus Desarmillaria; species Desarmillaria tabescens. The sequence continues at coordinate 82,779 of NW_026848422.1, forward strand.
ACCAGCCTTTCTACATATGTATAGATCCGATGCCTGTGCGATATCCCACTTTGCCCTTCCCTCTATCCGTTCTAAAGACACCACCACGCAGATAACGAGCAGTTGTCTTAGCTTCAAAGCTTCCGGCCGCGTCAAGTACACTTTCCCCAGGCCTATGTTCGACCATCTGCTGTACAGAATTGACTTTGGGTGGGCTAGCATGCTGCAAGTCTTGCAGGGAGACCGGTCATGGACTCCAGAGGCGTACCCAATTGCATTGGTTGGAGTGGAGTGCATTGATGTCGTCTTTCATGTAGCGTCGTCTCCTTCCTATCTTGAGTCTCGCTGGAACTGATGAATTCTAGGCCAGCGGCTACCTTCCGCAATATATACGTATTCCCTTGATGTGCAAACACCGTTCGGGAATGACGTTCTATGAGTTGGCGTATAGTGTTTCGGCTGGTTATCGTGATATATTTACGGTGAGTCTGTTTCGTCCTCGATAAGTTCTTGTTTGCCTCATTGGGAATACTAGAGGGAAGCGGAGAACATCTCGCCTGGTCGGACAGCGACAATGACACCTATCGTGATGAATGTAAACAATCTGAGATTAGGATCGTTGTATACAGAGGATCCGTCGAAGACGAGATGGTGGGCTGAGATTGTCTTGATCGAGGTCCTTCAGTAGCTGTAGGCAGATTTCTGTTATTGCTATGTTTCGCAATATTATTATGATAACGCGATATGTCCACTAGTTTTTTCATGTCCTTTCATAAGACTGGGATGGAAAGGTGACTTCCATAAGTCGTCGAGGGGAGAACCTGGGTTTGGAACGTGGACAGGCAGCCGGAACCCAAGTCGCCTGCCTCGCCGGACAAGGATCCAGGAGAGAACGGATAATTTGAAGTTTTGAAGAACAAGGAATCTTATGAATGACGAATGGTGAGGAAAACGCTGTCCCTCCTACCGAGGCGGCGGGCGCAATATAAAGACACAGCCTTTGCACATTGATGATGGCAACGCCACGGTTCAAAAATGGCGCTAAGCACCTTAATTCTTTCAGAATCCGGAATCACTTACTGGATTTCTCCACTTCTCTTTAATATAAAAACAGAAATGACGTGGTATTAGCTTCTTGCAGCACCTCAGGATAAGTGCAAGTATGATGTTCAAACGGAAGGACTGAATTCTCGGTAAGAAAGGTGTAACGTTAATAGAAAACGCGCGGGGCTGGTGGGAGGAGAATTACGAACTAATTCCTAAAGTAGAGGTAAACCATAATTTCTCTGTAACCGTTTATATTCACCAAATTCGATGTATACTGTTGGTGGAACCACCGGTGATGTGAATGCACCGCCCTTCCTCGGGGATTCCGGGATATGTGTTGTAATCAATGCAGCATGCTTACAGTCCATCAAAGACAGCAGAAGATTGCGAGAAAGTGAGAGTTGTGATGTCCTCCTGGAAGCTGTTCATGGTGACCCTGTGTTATCACGTTAGCGACTCCCAAGGAATGACCCCGGCGAGATCAGATGGACAATTGACAATTTACTTCGCGGCAGCAGTTTAACGAAACACCAGGATGCATGACTGTACATTTCTCTCCAAAGGGGACTAGTATAGTATGAGATCGAAAGGCCATACCGTAAATGAATAAATACAATGTTTGGTTAGGCGGCGAACACTGAAAAAGACCTCGTTCGCAAAATGGAATGAGGAAGCTAGGTCTTCCACATCGATGCCATAGAAACAACCTAAGCATAGAATGAATGGATACAACCCCAGCCGCATGTTTTACAGTGGAGAATGCGAAGGTTAAACGGATCTACACCGTACGACTACTCTTTGCCACAGAAGCTAGCTTGGGTGAAACGATAAGCACGGCTTTATACTCCAGTCTCTGACTCGAAAATTTAAACAGGGGATCGTCTTGCTTTCAGGAATGATTGGTTCTCATCCCTATGAATCTATGTTCCGTTTTTGGGATAGTAAACCATGGCATCCGCAGGTTTCCCGTCATCGCCTCGGTGTGGAGGGAGCACACATGATCAAAATGCCGATTCATCAAAAACGAGATAATGTAAGTGAGGGGAATAACGTACATGCTATTGGAGAAATGAAACGATAACTCATTCAATTATGATGGCCACAGGTATGCATGATCACCTACGAGATAAGAGTGCGAATGAATAGAATGACTGTATTGGTGGAGACAAAGACTAATAAGAAAATGTACATACATTGTAGAATTCGACTGTGCGTAGGCCTAGAAGATACAGATATTATCCTCCTTCGGACATAACAAATCCTCCGCTACTGGATATACCTGAAACAACATTCGTATTGGCTATCGCCATGTCGCACACTACAAGTTAACCTCATCGAAACTCAATCGATAAGGGTCTTTATGCAATACGGCTCAAGAATATTCTAACTTCCTGCTGATAAAAATCAGACCGATTGAAAACAGACATGCCCACATTTCAATCGAAGAACGAGGCTTCCGCCATAGATACTTCCAGTTCTCTAGAAAATGTTGGTAAAATACAAAAGGAATAGAGTTAGGTAGATTATAGCTTCCGGAACGCTATCTCTTATACATCAATATGCATAAGAGATACTAAGTAACGTACTCAAGTGTAGATGAATTACGAGACCGTGGAACTGGAGCCAGGACTCCGGGAACTCGGTGAGAACTATTTGTATTGACTATTGAAGTGGGTAGTTCCTTCAAGATGTATCTAGACTAATTTCTCGTCATAACAATGTTACTTGTGAATGTGTTCGGAGCAAAAGAAACGTAGCTTATTTTTTCGTTGAACAAATGTAAAGTTGAGGATAACGCCATATGGTCAAGTAGGTAGGGATTATTACACGGTACGGTCCACCGGGGGACGCGAGTGGTTCGCAACCGGTCGGCTTGACTTAGCTTCTCCAAATCCATCATCCTCTCTTTCGAACGAGTCTCTTAGCTGGCAGGCTCACTATCTAACGAAACTACCTTTGCTATTATCACCATTTCAGATCATATTGTCCTTGCGACATACTCTCCGTGTTGTAATTCGGTTGCAACTGGGGATGTGGAAAATGGACAAAACGTACGCGATCTTACCCGCGCAGCTTTTTGGAACGCGACGCTGTGACATTTACGGGTTTTCAGTTTAGCAGGATGAAATCATATTTTAATTATCTACTACACGATATAAAAGGCTCCCTCAGTAGTCTATCGAGCCCGCATTTCCTCTCTCGGTTTATGACTATTACGGAAGAGATGCCCAAGATGCTCGACCATACGTTCCAGAGACTTTGCGATGGAGATAGTCTATTTTCGCGAACAATTAGAGTCTACATCCATAAAGCCGTGACTACTGGTGGGTTTTCTGGATGGTGGCATTTTCCTTCTAGCTTCGCTCGGCATCCAGCGGTTTACTCTTTATCGAACGAAAAGAATACTCAACTCGCTCTTCAATAGTTCTTGTGAAGCGGTGATAAGTAGATTGATCTTCTGAAGAATAGCCAACGTCGTTTGTGACATCGTGTTTCTGGACTTGGGCTGATGTGACATCACATACCCAATGCCAAGGAGGAGGTTGCATCTCAACCACCCCCCGGATTCCTCTTCCTCCCGTGAATAAGAATTAATTCTCTTCCCGCGAAACCGCTCACCGGATGCGAATGCCGACCTAACTCCGCCCGATCGCTTGAGAGTCCATACGTACGCCAACGTCGAATCTCCCAGCTGCCGGAATGTTGCGATGAATGACGTGGTATTCACGGAACCAATTACTGAGGATACTACTGCTGGCCAAGATCATCTACGAGGTAGACGAGCAAGATTTCGTCTGTGAAAAAATCCTCCTAGAAATCGAGAGCAGACGCGCCTGCGCAGTTCAACCTGTGTAATCCATGCGTCGGTGATGGTGTCGCCGAAAATCTTAAAATTGAGTGAGGGAACTTACTCTCGTGTTCAGTGAGAAGTCGTCTGACTTCATGTCTTTCCTGTCTTGTCATCTAACCTGTCTTGAAGACGACGTTCCACGATCTTTCCTCTTTGCTTCGACACGAGTTCTGTGTACCAGCCCTATGAGGGTGCTCGAGAGGTACGAAGAGGAACTGTGTACGTTTTTATAGTGGAGACTCTGACTCCTTGAGCATATGGAAAGGGCCAAAGGATAAGGAGTCTGGAGTAGAGCCGTAGCCTCCGCTGACAACGGGACTGGCCTCGCAGTCAAGGAATATATTATCCTTCTGATATAAAGTACAATTTCTGTTGTCATTCGCTGGGACGCAAAGTCATCGGGTCGTCCACAATGTCGTTTCAGACTGCTCACCATCTATTCCGGGTCTCTCGCAGCAACAGAGCCCCGCGTTCCATCAATCAGCTCAGGGTTGACCGCACGGTTGTTAATCTGGGGCGATGATGATCTCCAGCAACACAGATCATTTTTTCGTTGTCGTAGCTTCCGGTTTCTATCAAAACGTACGCATCCGCCGTTTCTGGGGCAACTTTTGATTATCGATGCACGTAAATTAAACAGAAGCACGATATTCAACAGGGTGCTAGGCGAAGTCGGGATTCGGAAGCCATACGCAGACATTGAGAGTTACCAGAAGTAGCGAGGAAAGATACAGGCATTTGAATAGGACGTCAGGTAGTATACACAAAGTAATCACCATTAGATGCAGGGACTGTGTCTCGATGAATTGATAGAACGGAGCGGATGTTTTCAATTTGATGCCCATGAGAAGGGCCGGACGTCCAGCAACCAAGATCCGTGCAATATTTGGGCTAAGAAGACCTCTGGCTCGCCATCAATTCCTCGTCGACATGGTATGCGATGATCATTCCTGCCTTCCATCACCATATGTCGGTGGTGGACGAGTACCGGAACCTTATGCATCTCTGTGTCCGCGTTCTCCATGTATCGAGCGAAGTCTCGAAGTGCAATCGACCGACAGCAACATGTACCTTCCTTCTGAAGAGTAATACCTAGCTACGCGCAGTTTAGTAAAAATAAAGGGTAGTTCAAAACGACCTGGCTCACGTTGACGATCACCCGAGATGCGGTCGAGAAACGAAGAAGTAAAGAACGCAGAACTTGTTTCGGTATTGGACGGACGGGGTTTGTAGGTCGGTTGGTCGACTGAAGGGGTGTGGGCTCAGATGTTCCTTTAGTTCTGAATGGTGCAACAGGAATCATGCATTAAGTAGCGTACCAACACGTCACGTAGGAAATGGAAGATGACGCAAGAATGGTGAACAGAATTGACGGAAAGGTTTGTCGTAGACAGACGACGAATTCTCAGTGTTCTTTGTTGGAATCCAGATATTTGTGCCTTTTTCCCTCTGAAGGCTATGAAGACCACGCGTGAAAAGATGCTTATGGTGACAGAGCTTCTGAACATATAGAACGTCGAGGTGGATATATGACAGGTTACCCCCTTCTGGGCCAACCGCTCCCAGTTACTGGAAGGAAGATTGGGCCATGCGGTAGCAAGCTATTCGGTAATAGCCTTGATATATCAAGAGGAGGCCGCAGGCGGCAGGTAGAGAACGGAATATCTGCGAGAAATGATAGCCTTGCCGCAATGAATCACTGCCTGGACAGGACTCTCCCCCAGTGATAAGGCCACGATTAAATTGTGACGTTTCGGCTCGAGGTCGTATGGTCTGGCCCTTCGTCGCGCGGTACCTCAGGTCCCGTATCGAAAGTTCACACAGACATCAGGCAGCAGAGCAAAGAAAGAACAATTGCATTGCAGGAATCTACTCCCCGCTCAACGTCTGCCCGCCATCAACTAAGACGCTGCTCCCTATCATGAAGCCGTTCCGTGGTGAGCTCATCATGACGATGAGGTCTCCAATCTCGCCTGCTTCGCCGAAGCGTCCGAGAGGGCACCCGTCGACGATCCGCTTGGCAGCTTCTGGTGTGGCTGCAGGGTGAGAGGCCAGTCCTTCGGTGTAGATGTACCCGGGGAGAATGGCGTTGATACGGATACCGTTCGAGGCGTGGTCTTGCGCTGAGAGAAAAAGGTGTTTTAGTAAAAAGGAAGGAAGAGGGGGGAAATAGACGAACCGGCAGCTTTCGTCAAGCCGTTTGTTGCAAATTTCGTGTGTGTATAAGCTCCTCCGTCAGGCAAGGCTATCACTGCTGCCGCTGCACTGAGCACGACGATACTCCCGCGCTCGGCCGGACGCTTGGGAGAGGTGATAGGCGTGACCAGTCGTTCTTGCTTCTCCATGACACTAATTTGCTCTCGTACAAGCCAGAAGATGCCGTTAATATTCGTCTGCTGGATAGCAAGCCAATCTTCGGTGGGTATAGAGGAGAACTTCATCTTGGTTCCCATCGTCTATAAAAGAACGTAAGGCTTGGGTTGTGAGAGAGAAGAGAAAGAGGCCAACTGACTCCGCCGACGTTCGCACAGTAATCAACTCGTCCGAAGTGGTCTACGGCAGTTTTCATGAGGTTCTTGACGGATTCCTCGATGCTGATATCGGTGGGGACGATGAGGACATCAAATTCGGGGTTCTCGGCGATGGCTTTGCATTCGATGGCGGTAGCGTGGAGGGGGGCGGGTGTTCGCCCAGCAAGGACTAGCCCACGGACGCCGGATTCTGCAAAGGAGAGGGCGGTGGCTTTGCCGATACCCTGACCAGCACCAGTGACGAGAGCTACGCCGGATGTATATAGTTTCATGGTTAAGGAGACTAGGAGTAGCTGAGCAGAGTTTTATGCATTTATTGCCAGGACGAGGTAAACAGCGGCCAGAGCGGGCGCAGATAATCCATGCCTGCACTGAGCGTTCGAACTCGCATCCGTATGCCTTGTCTTCGTCGACTTTAGCAGCGAGTATTGGTATTTTGCAGACGCACTCACCCTGGGTCAGAAAATCATCGCCTCTCTGCGAGCATCGGCGCTACCTTTGTACGACGTGTGGCGCAGGGATTCAATTATCGAGGCGAAACGTAGTGACGGGGGTCCATTATGGCTTCATTTTGAACGAAGATACCAACCATCCCAGGTTAATTACTTTCAATTTGGCCTGCATAGCAGCGGTATCTACCGCGGTTGCAATTCCCCCTCCTCGTGTTTTCTGACTCAGCGTTTCATCGGTCCATTTGGAGAACGAAGTGGATGTGAATGCGCAGAATTAGATTTAGAGTTCGCAGAGCGGTGGCAGTATCAATCCATCAGGAATCTGAGGAGTTTCTGCGTCACAGTTGGGAGTAGAAAGGAAAGTTAGTCTTGCTTGGCTGGGCGCTCAGATTCGGAGTTTGCCGGTCCTTCCTCTTCTGCCCTCAGCTCGTCGATGACTTCGGAGGCGTCAATGCTTGGGCGCTTTCTACATTCTCATGATTGTTTTTAACGTGTGAAATGATTTTCTTGAAACCCTAACCCTCTTTTCCGCATTTTCTGACGCGTCTCTCCTAAATATTGGCTCCCGGCGTTTCACGTTCCACGTTGCCGGTCGATCATCCAATGTTCCTCCCAACCATGTCGCGTTCATCCTCCCTCTTTCTTATCTCTCAATGCGTAGTTTTCATCACGATCATCCTGATCGAGGGCTGGACCGTCTCATAAAAAAGCGCAACCCTCTCTCCTGTTCTGAAACACGTTTACGATCGTAAAGATAAGATGAGGGTCCTCAACTGACGCGTCATGTCAAAACATCGTATTCGCCCACGGTGATCGTAACGGATCTCGTGCTCCTTCCTCCCAAACGCGTTTTCGATCAATCCATGGAGTTGTGCAGGCCTTCCCATGCATGGTAGGGTTTCTTCCAAGGCTTTCGAAATCAATTAATCATTCATAGCGTTGTGATTTTCCGTCGAATTCACCGCCCTTACGTCAAATTTCTTTTGTCGCGGTGTCTTCTTTAAAAAAGGTAAGCTTTTCCCTCTTCATTAACCCCTCCAAGTCATCTCCGGCAATGAAAATCGCCCACGTTTACGATCACATCAACTTACTGCCCCCTTGTAGGTTTTAAGCTCGACAATCGCACACTCATTACTCATTTCATGAAGGGTTGAACCTCGGAGGCGTCTTTCGCCGATCCCTCTAATAACCCAGGATTGACACGACACTGGCAATATCCTCCTCCCGCCCGACGATTATCATAATTAAATACCCCCCTCTGCGCACTTCCCCCCTTTATGGTCTCTATTAACCTTTAACGTTAATGTTTATGAACCCTTCCCCCCGCTCAATCCTAGAGCGTCTTCCTCCGAGATGATCGAAAACATATCGGGGGGAGCGGGGGGGCTAGAGCGGGGGGAGATGTCAACGTTGCGAGGGAGATTTGCAATGTCAGCCCCCATCGCGAGTAGGTGTGGCGGGGCCTAGGTTCAATGGCTTCCCATGACGACCGGTGAGTAAAGCGTAACATATCTCATTAATGCGTACGTTGTCTCCGGGGGAGGTCTTGCGCCGTTATTGAGAAGGGGAGGTGTAATGTCTTGGGTATTCCATTATACATTTAATAGTCGCTTCAATTGACACCCGTTATTAAATAAACCCGTCCGAGCATCGTCGTCATGCAATCATCGGTGGCGTCGAGCCAGGGTACCCACAAATGCCGGATGACGGAATGCAAAACCAAAAACCGGAGAATTTTTATGGTCTGAGTTGGGACATGGAGACGGTTCTTCCATTTTTTCTTCTTCAGCTATGGACGTGAGCTCTCGTATGCTACACCCGCAACAAGGGCAAGCCAGGAATCCATTTCTGGAAAGTTCCTCCCTGGGCCCTTAAACTTCGTCGTCGTTGGTGTATGTCACACATCAATGTCAATGCCGTGACGTGTGAGTGGTCCTTTTTTTGCCCCCTTCTTCCCACCCTTCTGTTGGTTGCTATCACAGGACTGCGCGCAACCGTCGGAGCACTCGGGGAAGAACCCTTTTTCATAAATTTAACCTTACGGGACCATACTCGCCAACAAAGCGTATACTTCCCACATCGAGGTACAACAATAAATGTTACCGATCGCAACTCAATCCGAGATTGGGTTATGACGTGAAGGGCCAAGGGACAGGGTGGCGATAAAATTCGGCTCTAGGTCCCGCGGGTGCTGTTACCATTAATGTAATTTCGTCGTTGATCTGAACGCTTACCCTGGCTTTCTCTTTTTTTTCCATTCTCCCTTCCCCGATGACTAGGATGTGTTGAGGAGGGTATACAAATCCTTACCTTTTTTTTAATTCGTCGGCGGTTTTCTCTTTTCTGCTTTTTCTCTTTCTTGGTCAATAGTTTTTATTCCCTTTTTTTGTGTCCTGGATGTCGAGGGAGGAACGATCGCCTCCGCCGACAGACAACACTACTCGACAAACTACCGCAACTTCGTCACGAACACACGACCCCTCTTCTTCTTCACGTCGACGCGCGCCTTCTCCACAGCCTGAGGCGAGCACGAGCACCGGTATCACGCGAACTCGCCGCCGAGAACCAGATCCCGAACCAGAACCAGAGACGGAGGAACGAATGTCGAAACGCCTTCGCCGGCGCTCGGTGGGGAGCTCCTCAGAGGGTGATACGGAGAAAAACCCTACGCCTCCGCCCCCGACACAGAAGAAGAAGCGCACGCGCACTCTTACGACGCCTCACCAGTCAGCAGTTTTGCATGCTCTCTTGGCCCAGGTGAGTAGCTACTGGCTATGTTGGGGTTGGTGCTGATAGGCTTTCAGTCACGATTCCCTACGACAGCGATGAGGGAGGAAGTGGGAAGGTCCATTGGACTGAGTGCGAGGAAGGTTCAAGTGAGTGGCAATACCCTTTCTTTTCTTCAACGTAAACTAATCTATGCTTAGATATGGTTTCAAGTAAGCACTACCCATTTCTTCGATACTAATCCCGTCTAACCTTGCTTTAGAACCAACGCCAAAAAGCTCGGCGCCCACGCAGCCAAAGCGACATTCAATTGACGCGTCCGCCTCAATACGGGCCGTTCCCTTCTACCTCTCATCCTCTCCCGCCTTCTTTCCCGCCTCACTATGGCTATCCTCCTGCTCCTGCCCCGCCTCCCCCGTACTTTGAACCTTCTTCGACGTCGCTCCTTGGACCAGGCATGCCCGGGAGGTCCTTCCAGCCGCAACAACCGCAACAGAGCCCATTCCGATACTCCCGTCACCAAGAGCCTTACCCTCCTTCTCCCCCTCCCCCGTCCCTCTCTCGTCGTATCGACTACTCACGGACTTTGCCTCCATTATCGTTCCCAAGCGGCTCTAGCCCCCGCCCATCATCGGCATCATATCGCGGTGCCAGTCCGTTCTCCAGGAGCCCGGGTCCTTACCGTGGTGCTAGCCCGGGGCAGTTTCGTGGTGGTGGTAGTCCGGCGCCACTTCCACCGCGCTCGTATCACCGCTCCCCATCCCCCGAACGGATCCTCCCTCCACCTGTGCAATGGGGTCCGGGGGAACGCGAAGCGGGACCACCCAGGTTTGGCGGGACGTGGGCACGACCGAGTTCAGGGAGCGGAACGGTTCTATCTCCTGTTCACGCAAGGCGGTACTCTTATTCGTTGGATGAACCTCCTACTACTGCTCCTGCTCCCGCCGCCGCGTCTACGTCTACGTCTACAGCTCCGAGGCGCTCGGGACGGTACGACCCCGTCCGTGGTACCATCGTCCCCTCCGAGCCAACCCCACCTCCAGAAGAAGATCAGTCATGATTGAAAATGAATACGTATCCTACCCATTTTTGGCTTTTCACGAACTATCGTCACGTCCTCGCTAAAACGTCTTTGCTATCCTCGGCTACTACCTACTACTACTACTATCGTTCCCTTTCCTCGTTTTCTGTACCACGTACTCACTCATTTGCAGATAATATCATATCATTATAATACCCTTTCGCTACTATCATCAGTAATTTATGTCGTATTCGGACTACATACCTATTGATCATCCTGTAGTCCTATGGCCACTACAATACCATTATATTATGTCGCCCGTCCACGTCAGTCACTCTCAGTGCTTCTCTGTCTCTGCAACCCTCGCTTGCGACATTCTAACCCGCTTTCCTGCCGCCACGCCCGTGTCTCCGCCACAGGGTCGTCCGCTCCCCCATGAGTGATATAATGTCGGTTTTCGCCGTATCGGGAGGAAGAGACGAGTTGTCCGTTCGTTCATTCGTTCATCATGGCCCGAACCCAGGGCAACCAGGCACCCCTGGTGCTTCTGCAACTGTCGATATCATTTCTCACCATCCGACAATCGGGAGAGCACAGTCGGGCGGTGTATTTCAGGCGGCAGGCAATATAATTTGAATGGACTGGGGTCGCCAATAACGTCAGAGTAATATCGGATTCGCGCGTCACCTTGAGGTGATGAATATAAGCGACGTCATTACGACCTTCTCCTGCCATTTACTCCGTCTCGTCCTGGAAAACGTGTGAGAATGAGAGGTGGGACTCACCGTGCACGGGAATGAAATTTAATGAAGAGGCGTTCCCCTTCAATTCATGGTCATCATCTATGCATCAGTGTTTGAGGCGAATTACAGTTGGCCGTATATTCGTTTGAGTCTACGTGCGGATATGAGAGGTAGAAGTGACGACAAAATACACGTGCTCACGGTGATTAATGTTCAACTTGATCTTGTGCAAGAAAGTGCTTCTAACACTTAATCAGAGTGCAAGATTACGCAGCGCAAGGCAGTAATACCTTGCGTCCTAGTTCCCGTGGGGACTGCAGTTGAATAGTCGCGACGTGGAGGAGAAGGGTCGTTCCGTTTGCCATTAGAGGCCGGGAAGTGCGACGGCACTCGCATTGTGTATATCAATTAACAAGGGTCTTCATGGATGGATCGTAATCACCTGTGCACGCTGCTAACACGATGTTCATGTGATACGAGTAGCACTTGGTAAATGGTCCGAAGTGCTATTCAGAACTTATAACTGGATGCCATACCATAATGCGAAAGTGAGGGTCGTCTGCCATAAAAACATCTTCGGCTGGTACTTGGCTCTATCGTCTTGATTTATATTTCATTCAAGCATGAGGTGATCATCCGATACAGTCTACCTGGACACCATGGAGAATCAGGCTACAGATAGGATTTATCCCAACCCTTCGAGCTGATAGAATACATCCTCGGCTAAACTCACATTTGGCTCTGTGGTCTTAATCATTATTTCTTGAAAATACTGAGTAGGTGTCTTTTCTTCTGGCGAGAGATTGTGTCTATGATGAATGAGGCCGCAGCCGGAAGGGGTATTCCAGCCACTTCGAACGATGGTGGCCGCAAGGGGAAGAAAACTAATCCGCTGCATTGAGACTCTTGACAAACAATGATTGCCGGGATAGTTGCCGACTCATTCCGGAAGCCAAACACGCAAGGCACCTTGTTCTCAATCCTTCGTTCATTTACCTTAGGACCTCTCTTAGCCTATTATTTTTCTGCCTGACGTCGACCACGATCTTACTGTTCTCTTCCTCACTATCTTGCACAATTTCCCACATCTTCTTTGGCCGACTGATTGTCCGGCAGCCATGCTCACGCCGTTTTCTGTTGTTGCCGTGTGTTAGGCCGTCCTCGATCCTGTCTCACTTGAAACTTTCCCCCATGCATACGCTCTTAAACTTTATCTCAAATGAATACCTCACATGGCGCAGATAAAGGACCTTCTAGCTTCAATTTTTCTCTTCGCTTTGGGATAAAACGGGATCATACCGATCTTTGCTGTCTCCGGGAAGATCCTAGCACTCAATCAGAAGGGATGGCACATCTTTATTCTATTTCTCATTCAATGCCAGCGTGAGTAGCATCTGTACCTTCCTTCGAGTTTTTTTCCGGTTCTTTGACAGGGACATCCCACGCATCGCAATGAGGATTATTTTCCGCATGGCATTCCGCGGGAGGGTATCCTGGAACTGGATCAAATCTTTTATGCCTAAAATTGTTCTTCAGAAGTGGAACATCTCGCTTTGATACTTTGGTGATAGCGGACCTGAATCTGTATTTTCAGCTCGTAGGGTACCTATTCTCAGTTTGTTCTACGTGTTCAGGAATCGGTGATTGATTTCAATCGAATCACGGTCGTCTGCTGGTCCTTTCTGTCTGTCCACCAGCAATAACGGTGTCCCTCCGGAACTAGGCGAACTGGATCTCACCTTGTCTCATGGTATATTTTCCACCCCGCTACCGTACGCATCACATGGATCAGTGACAATTGCCTAAAGTATATCCAGGACGATTCGCATATTATGCCGCGTTGATGGATTTGGGTTCTTGATTCGAGAACAAAGCAGATCAAAGTGGAAGAATCCTCGGGTCGGAGACGGTCCGCCGTCCGTAACATATTGACTTGTGTGCAATAGGTGCATCCTTGACTTTCTAAACCCTATCATTTATGATTTCTGGTCCATCGCATATTTCCATCAACCCCAAATGACTCGCAATCGGTCACGACGGCATATGGATGTGTGAGCCTCGACGGCTGGCATTTTGTTCCTGAATTCTGAAAGTCTTTTCTGATCATGCTCCTCGTCGAGGTGGCGTTTACCTGAACGGCCGCAGATTTCACACGCCTTACGATCATCTCAATCTATCAGCAACCTTTTCTCTCGCTATTTTTGGGAAGTATTTCTCTCTGCATATGATTCCAGGACAGGCGATTTTGACAGTTCATTTAGATATTTAGGCGCGACTGGAGAAAAGTGCCGGCGTGAATGACGGTACCGCTCTTAGATACCCGGTCTCACCGACCCTCGGAAAGAGCAAAACGAAGTGAATTTAGGTAAGTTTCTATCACGGAGGATGAATGTGTTATCAGCGTTAATTTTAAGCCAGGGCCAGACAGGGTCTACTCGGCTTTTAAGACGCTCTCGTATTCGTGATAGGCCATCGTCGGGGATGGGACCCTTTTAAAATGCAATCATCAGCTCCGTGTTGGTGCCTGATTTTTGTCGGGCAAGGAGGTACTGGTGGGTGCTTGAGCGCTATGCGGCTGTTTTCGCGGTATTATTGTATGAAATGAAGGCACACAACTCGCGTCTCTTCGCTTTCCTCTATGGGATGTCTTCCATGCCCGGATCTAGCTCTAGAAAATGTTTTTAAACACGTTGCTTTGGGTCATAGTCGTTTCGGCTTATCCTCCAGACCATCAATCAAGCTATGAAATACTGGCGCCACTCGGCCATGAATCATGGTATGGGGTCCATAAATTGATTGGCCGGCCACACAGGAAACGTCTTGTCGTTCATGGCGTACAAATCTACATAACGCCTGCAAGGCCCACATCAGGGGCAAAGCTGCTACGTTGACCCCTCTTGAAGCCTTGTTCTTTATTAATATGATGGTTTATAATAAACCAAGTTTATGTATAATTGATTGATCCTGCGAGGTTTACTAGCTATAATTCCTGCAGGAGAGATTGAATCAAGGCCCAAGGGTTATTCAAATCTTGGCTTGCGGAAAAAACTCAAAGTCATAATCAATAATAGTCAGCATTCAAAATAGTAGTCTGATGGATGAGAGAGTACTACCCCTTGAAATGATTCACTCAGTGGTGGTGGCTTTGCTGCTGCTGAGAGAAAAAGACTCGCTCGGTGGCGGCATTCTACCGCCACCAGCTCGCATTTTCTCTCACAGTCAGAATCCTTGGCAAGATCGGCCGAACAACGCCGCAGAAAGCGTGATAGTAACAGAGGGTCACATGTAACACATCTTTTCGGAAACTTTCTGAATCCCCTTTCATCGGGGGGGGGGGGGGGAGGTTCGGGAAACTTCCCCCGTTATGTCCGAAGGAAGAAGATCCTAAGTTCGGGCTTTGGTACACGGAAGATCCTCCGATCGACGAGGTACCTTAACGGCATCACTGTGAAGTCGACTTTAGAGGAATGTTCACGGTGTGCTCAATTGACATGAGCCCTTGAGGGTGAATGTACATGGAATAACATGATTGACCATGGCTCGGCTAGTCGATAGTCTGCAGAGACTTGATGTTCTTCCCATAATATCGACTTCACCGCATTCTCCTTGATCGGCAGCTTGCTTGACTTACCTGGCATCTACTTCACCATAACGTAGACTCTCCTCTGTGTCGGGCTCCACATGAACCATCTATCGTTGCAACACGTTGCGCGAACGAACAGTACTCTTCCGATGACTTGATTACAGTGATCGAGCGCAGTTCCTGATCCGCCGTCCACGTTAATTGAAAACACCCGCCCTCGGGGTCCATGTCCCATTCTTAGGAGGGTCTTGGTTGCTTGGCTATCAACGTCTGTTTAATCATGCATTGGAGCTGTGCTGATTACATGCGATTTTATAGGCGGGATATCAACCGTGTATACCCATGGCGAATGGATTATCCCCATTGGTTGTAAGGATTTTTGGACGTGGTTCACGAACGTAAGTTTTCAGATTCCTCCATACAACATGATGGTAGTTCATGGATTGTGAACATTATGGTCATATCACATGCGCTACTGTAAATGCAATTTCAAAGGGTTTCACGGTTGATCTGATTTTGATAATCAGGTTTACGGGCAAACTATTGAGCGACTTGATGACTTTTCAATATAAGTTACATCATATCCTTATGGTGTTCGATGACATTCAATAAACGCATATAAACGCTCGAATCCATTGTGTGAATTGAAATTCCAGGTCCATTTCCAATTCCCAAACCTTTGCGACATAGTATACTACCAGGGAAGGCACGGGTTACAAAGAATGCATTCATCGCGGAGACGCAGCATATGGCAGTATTCATCTTAACATCATCATGGCCCTGACATTATTGAAAAACATGCGGTCGAATAAATCGCTATGATACGCGACGGCAGATTTCACTGAAGAGTATGTCGCCGTCCGTAATTGCTATTTGTATGCTACTAGAACAGTTAATGACGGATATTTTAGCGTGTTTCGTGAGTTTGATGGTCGTATTTACATTCACGAAAACAAGCTAAGGGGCGTTGTCCTTGTCATCTACTTGGCAGCTGAGGCATTAGTCAATTCCACGCCGGTCATCAGTATCCAAGACAATCGTGCAAAAGCCATCAACAAGTATGCACAATCCTCTTGTCAACGGACCGCATGGCAGGCTCAATGAAATCGCAACTGTGAATGACAACAGGAGGTGATCTGCGTTGCTGGAGATCATAAGCTGCGGTAACCGCGTCGCGTTCTTGTGATCAGCTCTGTCGCGTACCAAAGTGATGATGCATTGGCCCTGACGAGGGTATTGATGGAGCGCGATGATGCTAGTTGGTCTCTAGTCAATAAGTCCAGAGTAGATAGACAGCATGAATACTTATCGCCCTGTGACGAGGAGAATCACTTAATTTCCGCTGACATCAATGTCCGCCCTGGTTCAGAACAGATATCTACTAAGTTGCCTACATGGGTTCTCTGTGACAGAAGACAGTATTTTGCGAAATTTGCTATAGTTCCAGGTCATCTTCTTCCATATCCGCAGGTCGCAGAGGTAAAAAGAGTAGGCATTCGACTTCGTAAACGTCTTCTCTGATGGACACGCAGGAAAGGCACGGAGAATACTGCAACGTTTTGATCCAAAACCTTCACTTGGTTCGGAAACCGTCAAAGCAGAATGTGTATTTCCAGGCCCCTGATGCTATGCAGCCTCTGCTGCTTTAAATTAGGAGTCGGAAGATCCATAAAAGTAGACTATGACACGGACGACCCGTCGACTTCCCCTGGGCGATGGGGATGATTAAGCGAAAGATGTTTAAATAACGTGTCCGAAGGAGAGCAACCGTCGATGAGTTGTTTGCCAAGTTTGTACCTTGAATCTTTTGCTTCAAAGACGAAACGGTTACCCTAAACCCTACGTCGAAACCTCCGCCTGCGATGCCAAAGCAAACAGTGGGACTTAGAAATAAAAAATAGAACTGCGTTGGAAGAATGAAAAGACGGAGGATGTACCTCAGCATTATTATTCACGATGATGCTGGAACAAGTGCTATGAAGGCCAGTACGCGCTGTACACAGTAGGTGACTTTTCTCTCCCAGTTGTTTACGCTTCAACCGTGCATAAACTGAGAAGCGACGCAGTAGTCATGCTTGATCGCTTCGTTTCATCTCGTCGTATACGCACAACTGGAATGGACAACAGCATTCGATGAGC
The DNA here is from genome assembly GCF_030435595.1 of Desarmillaria tabescens. Lineage (NCBI taxonomy): Eukaryota > Fungi > Basidiomycota > Agaricomycetes > Agaricales > Physalacriaceae > Desarmillaria > Desarmillaria tabescens. Next base: position 99,852 of record NW_026848422.1, read on the forward strand.
AACAGACGGCTCGACGCCTGCTACGAGGATTGTTGGCCTTTGAAAATGTTTCATCCAATGTTGCATTTGAAAACTACAAAAGGTCATGATACTAGGCGCCGTACGGCAGTGGCAACGAGAGGTGCAGGCCTGTTTTTACTAGGTAATGGTATCTAAGGTGACGATAATCGGTGGCTCCCAGATGTTGGCAGGATCAACCGGTCAGGCGAAAGGAGATTAGAAAGGGGGGAGAAAGAGAAGAAATGAAACACGCATACTCTTTTTCATCGAATCCTTGTTTGATGGTTTTCCTCTATTATGCATGTCTAGCTGACGAGATAAAGAGAAAATTCACGGCTAAGGAAATAAAGGGGACATACCAACAAGTCACATCGGCAATTTGTACTCGTACTTGTACACCTGTATGTTGCAAACTCCCTTTCTCGATATGCATGCGAAGGAATACGTCCAACCCCTTGGTCACTAGGAAACCGTTCAGACAGAGGAATAGAGGTGTCTCTGTGCTGGACTACAGACTCCAAGGGAGGTGCATATCGCCCGGTCACGATATCCAGACGTTCGCTTGCACCTATGATGCAACACCAACTCATGTCAATAAGAGGAACGTTGGCATTCGCTAACTAGAGGCTCGACAAAGGCTAATCAAGCGCATTCAATGGCCTGCGACGCCGTGTTCAAGAAAACATGCGAATGACGTCTAAAAGACACGGGATCAGGAATTAAATGTCTATGACAAGAAGTTAGACTTGCAATTGATTTGGGATTTGATACAGAAAAGAGGCCACGATTGAGGTGGGACGGACACAAGGACGAATTCTGCGACGTGGTGTCGCGATAATAAGACCGCGGAGATCCAATTGATGGGCTGGACATGCAATATAAACGAGAGAAGATTTGGGTAAAAGGGGAAGCTGTTTTGTTTGATAACCGGATTCGCTATGCTGCGGTCACAACAGGCGTGCGTGAACAGCGTTACCCCGACCGGTGTCTTCCTCTCGGGCTTTGCCTAATAGAACCGTTAGAACGGGTTGTCGGGATATGGTACCCGGAGAAGAACCTAATAAGCCGGCGTAAACGCAGCGGTTCCCCTAGCGGAGGAGAGCTCGTCTAATAGCCGAACACATAGCGTAGATAAGGTCGTGGAAGAGTTGTTTCGAGATCTCTCCTCGCTGGTGGGAGTACAATTCGTCCGGCTGATAGGAGGGGAACAACTATCCTGCGGACTTATAGGCGAAATTGATTTTTGATGGACGGGGATGTCAGCGATCCATAGTACATCCTCCGCTGCTTGCAGTTCCTGTAACATCGCGTCAATTGGGCAGGAATACGAGGCGAAGTAGCGGTATGTTTTCCGAGCCTATCTCCGTGTCGATTCACTAAGCCTCTTGTTCTGTGGTACACCAGGCAGAAAGTCGCGGTTTGGGTTCGCCTGGTCGATGACGCACTGGCCACGGTAGTCATTGAACAAGCGATACGACTTTCTCTCGGCTGCCAAAGTTAGCTTGACTCAAAGAAGCTAGAGCGGATGTTCAGGTGCTCAAGTTCTCGCTTATCTATTTGTATTGGCGACGTGCTCCATGATCGCCTCGAAATGAAGACGTGCCTCCCGGGGAGCATCAGAAGACGGTATTGTTGTCGTCTTTGCGGTCCATGAACGTGGCGTTTGGGGTCTGTCTAGACTGGGCTTGGGATTCGGATTTGCCTCGTGCTGATACTGCGACGACGTCTCTGGGCTGGACGAGGCTTATCTGTTCCAGATCGTTTGCTAGTAGAAGGTCAAGACGAGGAGAAAAGGCAGGGTTTTATGAACATACCTGGATGTTGAGTCCTTGTTTGTAATTCCTGGCGCCGTTCCTTGATAAGAATTTCGGTTTTGGTCCGGACGTCGTCTTCATCTCTACGCAGGTTCAGCGCGATGTGTAGATGCAGCCTTACACGTACGTAGCGCCAAAGAGATGTGCACGAGTAATTCTGGTAAGCATGTCGGGCGCGTAACCGATGACTGTAACGTGCTGCAATCGCATAATCACAGAGGGTACAGTCGAGTGATTGATCTGTGATGATATTGTCAGCATGGCATTCAAGGTAACAGGCGTACTTCTTTAGATGGGACATCTGTAGAAATAAAACCGTGCTGCTATGGGATTGTATAGCCGTCCGACTATACGCTGCTGGAGAGGCTTGCTGCATTTTATCTTACCATCGTGGCCTTTGTTCTCTGGTGGTGGTGTCGACCTTGATGCGCGCCGGGATTGTAGATGATCTATGGAAGTTCTACCGTTAGATCCGAACGCAAGATAGAAAGGAAGACATGAAACAGGTGTACGAGAATTCATGCACGGGGTGGGGTGCTCGAACTGCATTAGATTAATACCATCATAGAAGGAAGAACGAATGCATGAACCCTCATGGGGTTGAGAGAACGGCAATCCTGTCGTTTAGCTAGCTTGCACAGGTATAGGTCGCCGAAGGCGGTGGCACCCGAAGCACGGAGATTGTAGTATCGACCTCCGTGAAAGAAAAACAGCGCAAGCTGACTGAAGACAAGAGGTCCTTTCGCACCCGAAACCGATAATCTCACTTATGGTCACGTATTGTGGATGTGGAGCACGAGAAAATAAAAATTTATATTATGGTTTATATGACAAAATCCTGCTTTGGGAGTCAGCGAATGTATAAATGCACCGATAGAAGGACTTACTCGGACGTATATAAAGCCACATCAGCTCTTGGCCTCACGGCACTTGAACGTTGAACCTCGATGAAGATTCCAGAAGAGAGATGGAATCATATAAGAGAAACAGAGCGCTGCGCAACCTTGGACGAGTGACGGTGTCCGTTATTGGCTTAACCGAGAGCTAGAATCCGAGAGAAAAGAAGAATAAACGGACGAAATAGAGATAAAGGCGTTGAGACTCACCGGCATCCGTAAAACTAAGCCATCCCGACTGGCAGACTTGTCCTAATAGTCCTCTCAACGACGGCCTTCCCACTGCTAGTCTTTCCCAATTCGAAGGGAGGCCTGAAAATCGATGTCTCGTACCGGTAGATCTAGGAAAAGAAAAGCGCCATTTGTTGGGAAGGGAGAGAGGGAATTGAGGGTGCAATGAAGGGACTGGTAACGTTGCGAGGAAGAACGCCCAAGTCGGAGACTGAATTGCAGGTACCCCAGACACTTGCGTGCACGGGCCCTCTGGGTGTTTCCGTGGGAAAATCCACTTGTCTTATCCACTCTCCAACCACTCTCGATGCTGTTCCGACCAAGATGATAGAAACGCGAGGACCACCGACAAGGGCAAGGGACTGCCATGGTTGAAGTGCTCGGGGGACTCTTCTCATCGATAGTGGAGGATCGGCGTACTCCACATCCACATCACGATCGCCTTCTCGCTCTACGCACCTGTTATGCTGCTAGGATGACGGGTGCACGACCACGGCTTACATTCTTCTGGGACGAGCTGCGATAAATTTTGTCTGCTGGAGCTGGTACCGACCACACTTTTGGAATGAACGTCGGCGCTCGATTGTAAGTCGTGTCGCTGTGGTGTGGCGGTATAGAGATGATGTGGAGTACACCGGAGTATCTTGGGTACGAGTTCTGAATTTGACTATCAGCATCGAGCACTTATCGATACCACTTGTGCAGCCTGTCTTCCTCATCCGTGTCATCTAAGCTACCGTCCGCCACCTTCAACATCACTGTATGTGCTCCAGCATGATAAATGTCCTGCGTCAATGCTTACGTATCACGACCGGCAGGATGGACGCATTAGGAGCCTGGATAGCGAGCATAATGGAGAGGCGGCTTACGGAGAGAACATGTTTCGCTAGGGCATCGTAAACTGAGGCTGGCAGGTGTCGATAGGTACGTGGACTAGAGTGAAATTGACCGCCTTTAACGGCTGATATCGAGATTCAGGAGCCGGTGATCTCAGCCTATCGCAGGGAGGCGGGTTGCCGAGAGAATGTATTGCGCTCAGGTGTCGTGTGGTAGGGAGGGCCTGGTACGTGGCTTGGACTGAAGTCATTTCCTTCCATCCATGGCTGATATCATTCGAAGATCAAGATCACGATGATCTCAAAGCCGCGCGTTGCTGCGAATTCGGGTTTTTGAATGTCAATCTGTCCACGGAGAAATGTTACAAGGTGAGTTGTGATCCTCTCCACACTTCCTTGGCTAATTGTTCCTTCAGTTTATCATTGAAGACGTCGCCTCGCTAGCGCCGGTCATAGCTCCGATTGAGCCATCATCCACTCCGTCGCCGAATCCAGCTTTGGCAGCCCGGTCCTCGCTGGGCGCGCACACCTACGCACCTTTGACTGCAAAATCATCTCCGGGAAGCCCGACCTTGGCGTTCACATCGTCTCCACCAGGACCGTCATGCATAGACCTTTTCGAACGCGTAGACGCATCGTGGTCAGTCGGCAGTTTCTCTCTTACCAACTTAGACTCAAGTCCTACGTTTTTGTATAGACGATGGAAACCAATACGAAATTCTCCTCTATACACGGTGGTCCCGACTCCGATACCTACCGAAGACCAACATGCTATCCTGTGGGCGAATATGAACGGTATCTTCTGGCACGATCACCGTCATGGACACTCGGGACAACCTTGTCAAGACTTATAACCTCTCCGAAATGCCCTGCTGCGTCGGAGACGTTATAGGTCATGACAAGGTTGTCCCTGAGTCTCCATGCATCAATCGTCGCCTAACCCGACGAAGGCGCCGAGTGACTTGCATAATTAAGGGTACCAGTATGCATCCTTCATTCTCCTCCCTCCCATTTACTGATGATTCTTTCCTTTTCCTTACACCAGCTCAAGTCCACGCCATCCTTCCGGGATTCATCCATGCCCTTCTTTTAACCCCCTGCCGCAGGCGAAACCGGTGAGCTCATCATCATGACGAATGGGTTCATGATAGAGAGCAGCGGTCTGGTCCTTATGTAGACTCTTTGGAATGATATTCATTCTTTTTATCCTGCTTTTCATCAGTGTGAACTCAGAACGTCGACGTCAGGGAGCGTGCAGCAAATACTCGACGATATCTTCTCAGGCGCAAAATATCGCAATCGGATCATGATTCATTACGGTGGCACCATCATTTCCCCTTCCACCCCAATTCTCTCGCAGTACAAAAGCGTGTCTCGCTTATGGGAACCCGATATCGACTCCTAGGAGGACACCTAAAAACTAGTCTCGGCAGCCACAAGATCTCGGCGCTAGCAAGAATATCACAAGAAATCGATTGCGTACAGACTTGTCTACAGGGAGAGTGGATGACACTGCCGTGTATATCAGTTTTTCCCCCTGCCACAGTTTGCGGTAGATTCTCATCAGGATTAGTTGAATGGTAGGGAGGATCACTCCGCCTCGAGAAGAGAAGAACTCTCTCATATTCGCCGGACAACTGGTAATGATCCCTACCTCGGTGTTTGGGGTATTTGCGACGAATCGTATCAACCCAGTCATATCAAACGGGCGGGTACAAGAAGACGGCTTATTCAAGAAGGTTCACTCTCCTATCGGGGGTACAGGACCACGACTACACCTCCGCTGAGCCGTGTGCTTTGCTGCTCACTGGGAGGGAGCAGGTCCATCATGATCCTGCACCGCGAGATCACCGGCAGCAAAACGGCAAACAGCCACGTGGGTACGACGCCCAATGTGGCAGGTCCGGGAAAATTGCCACTTGGCACTTACCATGACCCGCCGCCGCGTCGCCTCGCTCCCTGGCGACGAGGCGAACTCGCTGCAAGATTGGAAGCATGTCAGGTTCGACCTGGCATGTGTTTTTTGGTGCCCATGAGGTGGCAGGAGTGCGAAATCGATGTGGGTGTCGATTGGGAATTTTGGTGCGTGGACATCTCTTTTTTATTGCTACAGCTGACGGATTTTCATAGGATCTTAACAAGCTCATTTACAGCACGGAAGGAACTTTCTACGGACGTTGTCGACCCTCCCCCATGCCCACCAGGCTCGCCGTTCCCCCGCGAATTCAGGACAACTCCCATGGCACTGCACCCCACTTCAAAATCAGCGACGACTTTTCTCCTCAACTCCCAGTATCACGCCTGCGGTATACACTGCAGCAGGACCACTGGAAGACAAGGCGAGGACCGGTTTTAGAGCCCCCGTCTATGTCCTTTGCTCGCTGCCGCCGCTGATTCCCTCAATTTCCCCAGTTCCACCCACCACGACTTCTGCAGCGCGTCAGGTACAGCGGTGACGATCTCAATGCCTTTCAGAGGTGCAGCGGCTGCGCCGTAGACCGTCACTAAGCCCATCGTCATCGCAGTGTCGCCGCCGTCTCTCCCAGTACCATCCTCCTTGCCTCTAACGGCGACGGCGACTTCTCTGGAGCTTCAAGTGCCCAGGGAATGACGCCTCCCCACGACTATTATCTAGGCTATGAAATTTATACTTGCATTGGTCGTCGTCGATGTCGTCTTGATGCCGCCGACGACTTTTCATGGTATTACCCCCTTCCTCGATTCTCATGGCGACGTCAGATTCTCTAGAGCTTCAAGCCCGCAGACGACGACTGCAACAGTACGAGAAGCACCCTAAGCAACTGTGAGGACCGTAAATATGGTCTTCGCTATCATTTTTCCGCCGTCATCACCGTCTCAAGCCATGTCAAGCCCTCTGACCCGCCTTTACATGAACAGTCGACATTCTCTGCTTCATCAAGCATGGCGACGACATCCTCTCCATCTGTAGAACATCCGCCACTACTACGGGCGACAGTTTTTACTGTCTTCCAGGTCGATTTTTTGCTGTGGCCGCTGTCTCAGCCAAATATCCCCCCCCCCCTCCCAACGACTTTTGAACCGCATGCATGCTTTCTGATGGACGTCGAGAAGAGAAGCCGGAGACTCTTCGCTTGCACATGGCGGTATGGGACCACTGAGCGAGAGGGCAACTTCCCCACCACGACGGGACACGACGGTGAATTTCGTGGGGAGGTTCGTGTCTGCGGTGGGGTCCGGGACCCCCACAGGAGATGGCATCCTCCTCTGCATCGCCGAGTTCTCCGGCGACATCCGTCTGCATCCATAACCCAACCACCACGGCGAGCTGGGACAGTTTTTATGGACCTTCAGTGAGTATTCTCTTCATGCTCTCGCCGCAATCTCACTCATATAGCACCTCTCCAGATGACTTCTCCACCACATGCCGACTTTATGAGGAACCATGAGAAGACATGGATGAGAGTCTGAGTGTGCGCAAGGTGGTACGGGACCACGGAGCGAGAGGGGAGCCTCCAATGACGACATGAAAGGGTCGTGGTTCGTAACGAGGCTTGGGTGTGCATTTGCGGTGTGGGACGACCAGACGGGGACCCCTTCCTCCTCCAACTATCATGTACAGAGATGTAGTGGAGATGAAAGGGGTTGTGCATGGCAGTCATGGATGATGTACGGAGGGTACTATGACTGGAATTCATGTATGTAAATTGAGAATAGACATTTGTGAATGGTACAGCAGCAGTATGGTTTGTAAATATCACAAACACAACTGTTAGTATATTACAAAAATTTGGGAAAGTCAATTTGGATCGCAATACTGAGCATAGATAGTGGGGAGTTTGAGACAAGGTAATATGATATGAAGGGAGAAAATTGGACAGTGACAAAGACATGGATGCGGGGAGCCCACGGAATAAGGAGTTATGCTGGCACAAATTTGTGTTTTGTTTATTATGGGGAGACTTTTCAACCCTAGATGTTAGGGTTGAGTTTTTTTTGCTCAACCCTACACCCCTGGAGGCCAACCCTGGACACTTCTTTGGCCTCTCGACAAGAACCCTAGACAATTCTCTCACCAACCCTATGTTTCTACTTGGCCGAAGTGGATCCAACTTTTTGATGGACAGGTTTTGACAGATAATGACGCGGTGATACCATGTTTAGGCAATGCCATCAGGCGACTGGTCGGCTGGTCGGCTCCCCTTGGATACGCTGTCATCTTGGCGGACC
>NW_026848423.1:0-104206 GCF_030435595.1 Desarmillaria tabescens
CATTATTTATTAAGCACATTGTGTAGGGAGTTGCACCCATGCTCCTTGTTGGCAGAGCAGCGGCAGGACACACACGTCCACATGAAGAATATGATGAAAATTCATTGGTGTCTACCATTTGTTTCCAGACATCTTCACAATCTTCACAATCTTTTCAACCTTCTACTTCAAGCTTTCAGGAATCCACCATGCAGAGTGCAGTCCTTGAAGTGGACATTGAAGCTCAATGGGAGCAGTCAGATGAGCTCATTGTAGTTGTTGAAAGGACAGAATAGAGCTCATTGTGGACACCTGAAAGTCGGGGTGAGACTGGAGACTAAATTTAGACTGTAATTTTTTGCTTGCTATCCTTTTGATTATCATACTCTCTACTTTATTTTTCAATCAACTATAGAGCATCTAAACTTCTGTAACCCCTCCTTCCCTTTGGTTCTTTAGGCATGAGCTTGTAGAACAGTCCTAAGGAGTGATGTTGTTCCTACATTTTCATGAATATAGGAACTCTGGAGAATATACCCATAACCTAAGCCATACTCTGTTCTCCATTGTCGCCTGACTCGGGTGTATTTTGCAGTGTGTCAATTGGGGAAAGCTTGCTTCAAGGATGCGTCATGTTTGGTGTAGCATCGTAGAGGAAGCATATATTACAAGACAGCTGCGCCTAGCCCTGAGTAATGTGCGAAGAAAGAGGAATCGGGATTAGCTGAACCCAGCTTGTTTCTTGCTTTTGTGCAAGATGTCAAGCTCCTGCCCTGTGCTTCACCCCGCCATCTGAGAACTCGAAAGTTTGCAAGATCCGCCGCCTTTCAGAACTTGAGCTAGCATCTTCTGACGGGATATCTGGAGTTTGATTCTACTTTCCCTTAATGCATACTTTGCTATGCTCGATATCACCTTCGATGATTCACTCTCATCCACAACAGACATCTACTATCCCGGATCCCTGGCAGACAACAAGCACTACACCCATCATGCATCAAGCTTGCACCCCTCCAAATGCACCATTGAACATGAAGATGTCAGTATCATTATGAGTAATCACCTTTGCAGCTCATCCATGATCATGATCGTGAATCTTTGTCTTAGTGTACGTGTCCAAGTTTGAAATTTAACCACCCAAAAGCACTGTATTACGATTTCGCGCTTTATTTTATCTTATTGACTCTCTCATAATCTCGCTATGCCAATACTCCGGACTTGATCGCATTCTACCATGAGGGTTCAGTACATTTACCGTACCGTTGCAGACACTTGTAGTATATTTAGCACGACCCAAACTGTATTTAAGTAGCTCGACTGCAGGTCTTAAACCTCAGTCTCGAACTAAAGTTTATTCACCCAATAACTTAGTCTGAACTCACTCTCGCTCAACTAAGTGATAGCTCCCTTAACGCAAACCTGCGGACAACACAAAGCGCCTGACCGAAGTGCAAGTCACGCTTAGTTGTTTGATCTTGTTTGTGAAATCGGTCGCTAACAATTAGTTCGAGACTTTCCTACTCTTCATCAACCACCACGTTGACGAACAGTAACGAATGAACCCTATCGAACAATACCTCACCGACCTCTTTGGACTACAAGGCTTTATTGCCGTAGCATATCTCACGTTCCTATATGGATACGAGCACCGACGAAACCAGGAGCCAGTCTCCGAAGAAACTATCCCCGTCAAAGCCCCCAACCCGGAGGCTAGACGACTGCACACACCCCCTCCCAACTACATCGACGACAGACCTGACCCAATCATCCATTTCATCTTCATCACCGACAACGAGTGGATCACAGAAGACTCCGACACAAGCGAGTCCAGTGAGTCCAATTCCGAGATGGAAGGATGGCCCGCACAAAGAGGCCCAATCGTTGAAGAAGAAGAAGAGCGGGGAATCTACGAAAGGGGGGTGGACCAGCGTGTTCTCTCTCCCATTACCGAAGAGGAAAGCAAAGGGGAAAGCGAAGGAAGTGATCCCTGGGACGCCCCTTCCCCCACGTCAACCGAGAATTCAGCCGCCAACCCTGGATATGATTCCAACGGACAGCGCCTCTATCAAAGAGGGCTTAGATATCATCTGGGAGAAAGAAGAGAGGCTGAAGATGGAACTGGAAGCAGTTCAAATGAAGAAAGCAGCGATACAGAGGAGGACTACGACAGCGACGAGCTCCCAGGGCCGTGCAACAACTGGTCCCCTCCAAGGCTGGACTCCAGAGGAGAAACTTGGGGCAACTACTATGCCCGGGACGACTCATCAGACGACGAAGGCAGCTACCTCAACCTCGTCACCCGTCCGAACACCCCAATCATCGTCAACGATCGGGCCGGGGAAGCAACTACCGAGCTCGACAACTGCGGACCCACGTACGACGCCGATGCCAGCTGCGATATATGCAGACAGCTGCAGGACTACGCCGACGCATGGCTCATGTACGAGGGAATCGAAGCCCCTGCCTCCATCATCCCATACGCCATCTACCCCCTCGCACCAGAACACCCCCATGCAGCCCCCATCCCCTTCGTTGCACCCTGGGTATGGGATAGACCCCGAAGACCAGACTTCGATCAGGTCATTCTCAGGGTCAATGAGTGGGCCAGAATCATTTGAAACTGGAACCGAATCGTCACAGGAAGCACGGAGCCTTTCGAGCGAGTCCGACCAATCGGACTTAGAAGAAGGAGAAATCTACGAGAACCCTGGAATAGGGCAGACTTCGACTTACAGCAGCAGCATCGAGTCGGGGAATACGGGGAGGAGGACATCATACCAGAATTCGTGGAAGGATCTAGCTCGGGAGCCTACTGAGGCTGAGCTAGAAAATATGACATATTTGGAAATGCTACGATGGACCGAAAGAAAGTTACCGCGAGAGCTATCATGGAATAGTTCCCCCCAAGGAAGGTACTTCCAGAAGGAAAAGAACTTGACAATCGGGGCCCAGGTGATCTATAGAGAAACCGTCTTCCACACAAACATACTGTGGAACCAAGTACACCCGGACGACTACACGGACCCCGGAGAACGGTATCAGGTGCCAGTTCCATCGGAAGCATCCAGTGGAAGCACGGTAGACCTAAGTCACCTATCCATTCTCCGAAGAACCAGGTACGTTGACCCCAGCCGACTATTCGCGGCAGCAGGAACCCCAGGAAGCACAGGAGCAGCAGCAGCAGCAGTGCCCCCTGCGGCCCCTGCACCAGCTCCACAAGGCCCACTGTCACCACATCACAACCCCACATTGTGATCATTACCATGTCCCGCGGCTATCCCCATACCCACAGACCCCGTACAACCACCAAACACGCCACCTCCATTCATCGTAGGAGTGGCAAATACGAACCTGTGGGGACAGGTGAAACCACAACTGGTGGAACCTCCCGAGAAGTTCAAGGGGGAGTCCAGTGATGTGGATCGCTTCCTAAATCAGTGCGAGGACTACTTCAACGTATTCCCGCAGCAATTCACGATGAACGCGCATGGACAAAGCCCTAATCGGGTAGTGTTCTGCACGTTCCGACTTGCAGACAAGGCTTTACATTGGTGGAATCATGCAAGGGACGAATATTATGACGAAACATGTGGCTACCTACGATATTCGGCATGGCAAACGTTCAGGCAAATCATCGAAGACCAGTTCCGAACTGACATGGAGGTTGAACTCAAGTTACAGGAGTTCAAACGAATTTGACAAAACACCTACAAGTCGGCAAAGGAATTCTTCTGAGACTTCGAACGCCTAGCAAAGGAATCCGGAAAACGCCACAATGAAGAGTACATGATCGAAATACTCAAACCGGCAATTTGGAAGAACGTCAAAACGGCCATACATGCAACCGGAACTGCACTACCGCGCACCTATGTGGAATGGAAGTTCCGAGTCGAACAAATGGACTATAATTATCGCGTGGGACTAGCCGAAGACGCGGGCAGAAACCAGGGAATGCAGGGACAGCAAAGCAAGGGAACGGGAAAAGCCAGGAGTTCCGGGAATTCCCAGGGTGATAAGAAGACGGGAACAGGAACCACGTACGGAGGGCAAGGGCAGCCGATGGAAATAGATCAACTGCGCAAGGAAGGACGATGCTTCCGCTGCAGTCACAAGGGACATTGGAAGCAAGACAACAAGTGCCCCAAGGACGAAAGCACTTGGCTCGTCAAGCATCAGCCCAAGTTCTCCCGAGCTCAAATCCGCGCCATGTACCAACAAGTAGTCAAGGATGAAGAAGCAGAAGCCTCCACGTCGAAGATTGAGGAGGTAAAAGACGAGCCGGCAGCGTAAGCGACAAACGCGCGTCGGCAAAGGACATAATTTCATTTAGTGGTGCGTCACAGAATCCCGCAGGTCGGACTAATGTACCGCATGTAGTACCTCGAGGCAATGATCAGATCCTTCCGCATTCACAAAATGAAATTACTCAGTCACATAAAAAGAACGGTGTACAGGGGATTACCACCGTGCTCGAAGAAGAACCCCACTCAAGATCCTTGGCCACCGGTGCGAAAGCACAAGCAGCTAACGCTGCGCAAGGCGGCAGGACATTCGGGATCAACCTCACTCCGTCGGGGGCAGATGACGGCGCAGGGAACAGAGGAAGAGCGGCCGAGCCCAAGGCGAGCAGTGAAGAACCCCACTCGGGGGCGGAATGTACGTGCCAGCCACGAGTGACTGACTGCCCCCATCGAGGAACGGAGCCGCAAGAGGGAACGCGAATCCCCAGCAACAAAACCGCTGCCCCGCAAAGAACAGTCAAGACGAATGGGGACCCCATCCCTTCACAGCCCTTCACGGTACGTTTACCCCCTTCATCGCTAACACATAATGGCACCGGGGGCCCGTGTTCCCCGGTGGGCGGGTCGGTGGGACCATTATGTGATTCTTCAGATTGTAATAAAAAAATCCTTTCGCTCGAAGAAGTGCCCGATGAGGAAGACGACTACAGTTATCAACAAAGCATCAAGACACGAGGGGAAGACCCAGTGATTCACACCGAGGAGTACCCGGAAGACTATGAGGTAACTGAGCTAGAGGAGGAGTATTATGACGATAAGTGGGATAGAGGGTGGCTCAAACCACATAGCGCCGAGTGGGTAAGAAGGAAAATGAGGCAAGAAAGAACGATGGAAGGGAAGCTCGCCACTCTACGCATGTGGATACATCCGAGACGCCTCATAGAAGTGGACGAAGAGCTAGTCCTGGATCTCATTGGATCTCCAAAAGAAACGTATAGACAACGGGAGCAGTGTCTACAAAATATGGAGGACCTACGTGTTCCCCCCCAATACATTCGAGGAGGAAAAGGCCGAAGCGTCAATATCCGAGTACAACTCGAAACCCTAGACACCGGCCAAGTATGGGCAGCTGACGCTCTAGTCGACAGCGGATGCACCAGAAGCTGCATAAACTGAACCTTCGTGCAGGAACACCGCATGAACACGGTAAAACTGCCAAAAGCTCAGGCAGTCTACAATGCCAATGGCAGCCGAAATAAGGGAGGAGATATAACTGAAGTAGTGGAACTCCGGATGACCATTGGGGACCATCATGAGAAGATCGATTTAGCTGTCATGGACCTAGGAAATGTGTCCTTATTCCTGGGACATGACTGGCTCAAGCGTCATAATCCCATTATTGATTGGAAAACAGGGGCAGTAACCCTAGCCTGATGCTCATGCCGCAAAATACCCTTCCTCCTACTGGACGAAGACCCCGAACAATCCTGGGGAACGGAAGTAGAAGAAGGAGACACCATTCTCATAATAGACTTTGAGGAAGCCTTCCACGTCCACGCAATGGGAAGTAAAGTGAACGAACTAGCTGCCAAAGCCAATCAAGCAAAGGAGGCGAAGACCTTTGAGGAAATAGTACCGGAACATTATCGAGAATTCTGGGATGTATTCGCAAAGGAGAACTTTGATGAGCTGCCACCACGGAAACCATGGGACCACGCCATTGAGCTTACCCCCAATGCCAATGCTAGCCTGGACTGTAAAGTCTATCCGCTTAATCCAACGGAGCAGGAGGAATTGGACAAGTTCCTGGACGAAAATCTGGAATCAGGAAGGATTAGACCCTCCAAATCCCCGATGGCATCTCCCTTTTTCTTTGTCAAGAAGAAGGATGGAAAGCTGCCACCTGTCCAAGACTATCGCAAGCTAAACGAGATGACCATTAAGAACCGTTATCCTCTCCCGCTCATTGGAGAATTAATGGATCAACTCAAGGACGCCAAATATTTCACCAAGCTAGACGTTCGATGGGGATATAATAATGTGCGAATCAAGGCAGGAGACGAGTGGAAGGCTGCCTTTCGGACGAACCGTGGACTTTTCAAACCCATGGTGATGTTCTTCAGACTCACCAACTCCCCAGCCACATTCCAATGGATGATGAATGACCTGTTCAAGGAGCAGATCGCACGAGGGGATGTCACGGTATACTTAGACGACATCCTAATCTGCACCAAGGATGAGGACAAACATCGTGAGGTCATACGAGAAGTCCTGGCCATCCTACGAGCCAATAATCTCTTTCTAAAAGCAGAAAAGTGCGAATTCAAGGTACTAGAAACGGAATACCTCGGAGTAATCATCAGCCAAGGATCCGTCCGCATGGACCCCGTCAAAATTAAAGGAATTACGGAGTGGCCCCAACCCACGAAGAAGCGAGAACTACAATCGTTTCTAGGGTTCACCAACTTTTATCGAAGATTCATCCGAGATTACAGCAAGCATGTGCGACCCCTTACCCAGCTCACAGGAAAGACAGATTGGAGGTGGGGACCAACGCAGGAAGATGCATTCTGGGAAATCAAGAGAAAGCTAGCCGAAGAAGTGGTACTAGCAATCCCGACCCGAACAGGGAAATACCGGGTGGAAGTGGATGCAAGCGAAGGAGCCATCGGGGCCGTACTATCCCAAGAACAGGAAGGGAGGTGGAGGCCAGTAGCATTTCTATCCAAGGCCCTAACGGTCACCGAACGAAACTATGAAATCTACGACAAGGAACTGTTGGCAATCATGCTGGCCCTTGAAGATTGGAGGTATTATCTAATGGGCGCTCATCAAGAGTTCGAAATCTGGACAGATCACCAAAATCTCCAATATTTCCGAAAACCCCAAAAGCTCAATCGCAGGCAAGCCCGATGGGTGACAGAGCTAGCAGAATACCATTTCACGCTACATCATAAACCCGGAACGGCTAACAAGAAGGCCGACCTATTATCAAGAAGGGCGGACCATGACCAGGGAGTAGGAGACAATCGAGAAGTAATAATGCTAAAACCGGAAATGTTCCGAGCATTAATCATGCCAGGAGAAGAGGAGATTCACAAGCACATTCGAACAGCGCTGAGAGATGTTACCAAGTGGGACAAGGGAATTGAAGCATCCCTTCACCATCCCAAGGGGATAATGCAAAAAGACGGGTTAATGCATTATGATGGATGACTATATGTGCCCCGAGATGCCAAGCTACGAGGGGAATTGATCGCCATCCATCATGACCACATCACAGCCGGACACCCTGGAATCGAAAAGACCAAGGAGCTCGTACAACGAGAATATTGGTGGCCAAAGCTCAAAAACGATGTAGAGCGATATGTAAAAGGCTGCGAAGCCTGTCAACGAACCAAGACAAGCACTCAACATCGGAGAGCACCGCTACACCCTCATGCCATACCCTCACGACCATGGGAGCATATCACGGTCGACATGATAGGGGAACTACCAGAGTCCAATGGGTATAACGCCATCCTTATGATCGTGGATCGCTTCTCTAAAGAAGTAATCCCGGTTCCCTGCTCCACTGAGTTAACCTCGGCGGGATGGGCCAAAATACTCAGAGACCATGTATGGGCCAAACACGGCATGCCCCAAAAGGTGATCTCTGATCGAGGGCCTCAGTTCGTATCCAAATTCATGAAGGAGCTGTATGAGATGTTGCAGATACAAGGAAACCCGTCCACGGCATATCATCCCCAAACCGATGGACAAACAGAACGAGCGAACCAGGAGATTGAAAAATATCTCCGAATATTTATCAATCACAGGCAAAACGATTGGAGTGAGTGGTTGCCTCTCGCCACCTTTCAGCACAATAACTGGAGGCATTCTGCAACCGGGTATTCCCCCTTCGAAATCAACCATGGACAAAGACCGCATTTGGCCCCGTTAACAATCAAGGAAGGGACCAACCCAGCAGCAAGGGAATTCGTAGCGGATATACAGAAAGTGCATGACCAAACTACCAAAGTGCTAGAAAAGGCGGCGGAAGCTATGAAACGGCAGTATGACAAGCATCAGCGAGAAGTGATAGAATACCAACCTGGAGACAGAGTCTGGTTGGACTCCACAAACCTACATCTTCCCCGACCAATGAAGAAGTTAGGAGACAAACGCGTCGGACCATTCGAAGTACTATCAAAACATGGTGCCTCCGCATACAAACTGCGACTCCCCTCCACATGGAAGATTCATGATTGCTTCAATGAAAGCCTCCTTACTCCATATCATTCACCGGAATTCCCAATCCAAATACAGCCCACAGCGCCACTGCCGGATCTCATAGACGGACAAGAACAGTATGAAGTAGAAGAAATAGTAGACCGAAGGGAAAGAGTCCGAAGGCGAGGAAGAAGGCGAAGCACCGGAATCGAATACCTCATAAAGTGGAAAGGATATCCGAGAGAGGAGAATTCCTGGGTAGACGAGCAAGACTTGGACAATGCCAGGGATGCCATCGAAGACTTCGAACAAGTCTCGTTCATTACCCATCCACCTGCAGACTGGTGGGAGAACAATGACGAATCCGACTCCTGGTCAGAAACAGAGTCGGTAACGGAATCCGAAGTCGACCACCCATTGGTACAGGCAATACAAGAATACCTGGTAAAACCAAATGCACCCTCACTCATAGGAGCCTATCTCCCAAAACCAAACTACATTGCAGTCGGGACGACTGCCTTAACAGGGGGGTAATATTACGATTTCACGCTTTATCTTATCTTATCGACTCTCTCGTAATCTCACTATGCCAATACTCCGGACTTGATCGCATTCTACCATGAGGGTTCAGTACATTTACCGTACCGTTGCAGACACTTGTAGTATATTTAGCACGACCCAAACTGTATTTAAGTAGCTCGACTGCAGGTCTTAAACCTCAGTCTCGAACTAAAGTTTATTCACCCGATAACTTAGTCTGAACTCACTCTCGCTCAACTAAGCGATAGCTCCCTTAACGCAAACCTGCGGACAACACAAAGCGCCTGACCGAAGTGCGAGTCACGCTTAGTTGTTTGATCTTGTTTGTGAAATCGATCGCTAACACACTGGTGGACATGCCACGAATCAAGGATTCTCCTCAGTACCAGTTTCCAGGTACAACTTTGCGCCGGTGGTTGGTGCAGGCAATATTTGGGACGAAGTGTATGCAGTGCTCAGGGTGTGAACGTACTCAGGGGGGTG
This sequence comes from Desarmillaria tabescens, assembly GCF_030435595.1. NCBI lineage: Eukaryota > Fungi > Basidiomycota > Agaricomycetes > Agaricales > Physalacriaceae > Desarmillaria > Desarmillaria tabescens. The sequence continues at coordinate 9,456 of NW_026848423.1, forward strand.
TGAGTCACCAGTCCATACTTTCTCCTGACAATCGGAGGGCAGGATGGTATGATTCTGTATATGACACTGGGTGCTCAGCCTTGCATATTCACGTCTGTCACACTGGTGAGTACGTGTTAGTCTCGTATGGGTCGTTGATTATCTGAGGTGATCCAGGCATGGAATGATGTCAATCTTACACGACTCGCTGAAAAGATCAAATCGCCACTTGTATTGCGAGTTGAAGATATTAGCTGCTACCTCGCTTTGATGTTCATTATCCTCAAGTGGACACATACAAGCTACAACAGCAGGATCATTGTCTCTAGACAACTGCCATCCGTTTGTACATGGAAAGCTCATAGTACGTTAATTTCCCCTTTGCCTAGCCGAATCGTGACTCACAGATGGACAGACTCTAGTTCATGCACAATGGTGGAATCGCCAATTTCCACCTGATCAAGCGAAAGTTGCAGAGTCAACTGCCTGATGTCACTTTTGGCATGGTCCAAGGCAATACAGGCGAGTCATACCCAAAATTCCCTCCATTTCCCAGCTCACACAGCCCATTAGATTCTGAATGGGCCTTTGCACTCTTTCTATCAAAGGTAACCCGAATTCTACGGCTGTTGTTTTTTGGTTTCTCATCTCCGGCCAGCTTCCAGACCCGAACACCACGACCTTTAGCTCCCAGACATTGTGAAAGGCGATGCTTGACACGATTGCTTCCTTGAATACCTTTGCGGAAGAAGCTGGGATCACTGAGGTGTGCTCGATGCTGTTTCTCTTGGGGTTCATGGATCTGATTGTGCTGTTTTGCTAGCCGAGTCTTATGAACTTTTGTGTGACGGATGGGGACACTGTTGTTGCTACACGGTATATCTCATCACGGAAAGATGAAGCAGCCTCCCTGGTAAATATGCTTTGCTAAGCTCTATCCAGTTACTGACTGACGCGATCGCAGTGGTTCTCATCTGGCACAACATTTAGTGAATACGCAGATGGCGGTCATTATAAAATGTCGAAAGCTGACAAGCGAGAGAACATAATCATGGTCCGTCCTTTTGATTGTTTGCGTGATTTACATATCCTTCCAGACTGCGAGCGAACCACATACGTTTGAACGAGGTGAGGACTGTTTCTGTGATTCACCTATCGTGCTTATCCTCATTCCTTAGCTGATTAGATGGAAATAGAAACCAATACCATGGTCGTCATCACGCCCAAGATGAATCTCTTACAGACACCGATAATCGACCAATTTTGCGTCGCGCCTTCGGATCCTAATTCCGCTCGAACTATCGAGTTTGCACGAGAGAAGGGGTTGCTTACGCCTCGGAAAGAGCTATCTTTGCCATAGTCTATAGATTATATAGAATAGTATATTGTTGTTGTTGTACATACAAATTGGAATCTCACTAGCAATTACCTGTGCGGGGCACGATAGTTGATCATTACATCCAACTGTACGATGAGTCGGCAGGAATGTGATTAGAGCTATCTTGCGAAGAAGGGAAAGAGCACAAGTTGTCCCGTTTCCTTTTCTTGAGGAGCAGGCTGTCATCATTTGAAATAGCTAGCGGTGTTCCTATTGCAACGCAAGTCAGTCAAAAACGAAGCTTTCCTCTTCAGGTAGGGCGAGATAAACTTACTTGGAGGGAGAACCATATCCTTTGATCTAGAGCGCAATGATGGCACAAACGGCAGTCCCAAGTACATGACTTTGTCGAGTTCGATCTCAAAGACCTCGGCAAGACCTGTCTTGTCATGAATGATACTGTGAAAGAGGCCCGAGAGCTTTCAGTCACTGGCCCGGCGAGGAGAATCCTTAGTGTCGTAGCGAACGGGAAACCATAAACCCAGAAAATAGCAGCGGCAGTTTCAGGCTGTTGAATTTGAGCCAAGGTAGAAATACTTTTAGCTCGAGCTTGTTCTCTGGCACAACGTCTCCATCTAGGGTTCAGAACACTTGTTTCGGAGAGACTAGGGGAAGATGGTGTGAGAGTAGAGGCACTTGTGCTTAGCCTGCTACCAGATACATCAGGAAAGGCAGCGCAAGGGGAGGTGAGTAAAGAATGTTCTTATGCTTTGGATTGAGGGCGTCTCCTCATAGTAGGGGCAGACAAGTTTGTTCAAATATTAATATTTCAGTATTGGAGCGGGATGAAGGGGAGAGAAATAGGTTGCAGTCGTCTGGGAATGCGATTGAAAGCCATGACATCGATTAAAGGGATACAACTTGTTTACATTGCGGGCTGCCACCTGCCGGTAGGTGCAATTCGCAATCAGTAGTTCTAGCACGTCTTTGATATCGTCGAGGGTGTCGAGGGAAGCTTTGTAGGGCAAAACAAATTCAGATCAAAAGATGCAAGGAATAGCTCGGCAGGGGTAGTACACGGGAGGAAGGGACCATTTTGGAATGCCAGCAAGAGGCGTCGTGGTAGCAGGAAGTTTTGAGAGCATAGTGGATGTTGAACGTTCAGGTGCCGTGGATGGCGGCGTGCACGGTGAGGAGGAGAATGCGTCCGCCGATGATCCCAATAATTGTTAGTATGCACCATGGATCTGACGATGTCCTCGAGGTCCGACGTGTGTGTGTAGTTGGCCAGGTAGGGGAACCCGTGTGTGACGAGGGTGGTCTCGAGAGCTGCTATGGGTTTGTGCGTGGATAAGGCTGGATGGAACGTGGATGTCCAGAGGAGCTGTGAGGTGTGCTGTGCTGAACTGAGCTCGAGATGCGAGTCTTCGAGCGAGGCGTGCATGAGCCAGGATGGTCATGTTGGTGTTAAAGAGCGGCGTTCATGCGTTCTGAGCGTGAGAGGACCGGTGGATGGCACCATAATAGCATCACCATTTGCGGCAGTTGATAAGATGTCAGGACCTCAAGAGCAGACTGAATGAGGGGCTTCATATTTACGATAGCAAAGGTGAGTGAAGAGCGGTAAAAGGCTTGTCTAGTCACTTCAATCGTAGAGAAAAGCAAGGAAGTGTTCATTGGTACGTCTCATGGCAGAAATAAAGTGGAAACGTGGTGGTGGTTGTAGGTGAAATTTCCTCGGGGTTTGCCGATGGGCCGCCCTTCCGGTGATCGGATGCCTTGAATCTCTTGCTCGTCTCCTCCCCCCCTCAAGTACTCATTTAGCTCTGAAGGCAACCGGCAAAACGGATTCTCTGGTAATAGAATCACGGTAATTTTCTCACTTCGACATGATATTTCAGTCAGCATTACCCACGACCCTCGTGGAATGGCGACTTATAAGCCTGCAAGTCATGGAAGTTTACATCCCATTGTTCCATCATGGCTAAAGACTTTACTGTTGCTATCGTGGGAGGCGGAATGTGTGGAATCGCCTGCGCAGTCGGTTTATCAAAGTCCGGTATTCGGGTTGATGTATTCGAAGCAAGTGTACGTTGGAACCACAAGAAATTGACCATATGGCTGATATAATGATTTACTAGTCGAAATTCGAAGAGATAGGAGCGGGGGTTGGATTAGGTGGATATTCTACCTTTTATTGTTTTTGTAAATGCTGCTCTACTGACACTGCAAAGGTCCTAATGCCTTACGAGCCCTCAAAGGGTTGGGATTATACGATGCTGTCTTATCTCGCTCGGATACTGGGAGCCCTACTTTTAGACAGTTCCTATTTTTATCGGGATTGGACGAGCATAAGGTCGTGTATGATGTTAGTAAGACTTCTGCATATGTTCCTTACTGCGCTAACATGACTTAGTATCCTATAGCGTCCGTGGATGACTTGGGGCTCGCCATATACAGACCTGTGTTCTTGGATGCCATAGTCGGTCTTTTGGATCCTAGTATTGTCCACTTCAACAAGCGTTGTGTGTCCATTGTGTCGACGGAAGGCACCATGACGGTCAATTTTACGGACGGAACGAAGCACGAAGCCGACCTGGTAATTGGAGCTGATGGTATCCGAAGTGTAACAAGAGATTATGTCGTTGGAGATGGCGTACAGAAGCATTTAGAGTTCACTAATACAATCGCGTACAGAGGCCTCATTTCGCTTGAAGACCTAAAGGCAGCAGGGCTACAGACGGAGCTTTCCACGCGCCCCGTTGCGTTTGTCGGATTGAACAAAGTAGGGTCGGAGCTATCTTTCTCTTGATACTTTCCATACTCATAGCATTTTCAGCATTTCGTTATCTATCCCATTCACGGTGATAAAAGAGTACGCAGTAACTCAATCCATGCAAATCTAGAAGGTGACCGTGTCTTAGATTAACGTGGTCGTTTTCGTGTCCAAGAAGGACATCCCTTTTCGACCTGTGCTTCCATCTCCGTGGGTAGTGACAGCCCCAGATGGGGAGCTCCAGGACCACTTCCAAGCATGGGGTCGCGATGCCCGCATAATTGTGGACCACATGAAAACATCTAGTAAATGGTCTATACACACTCTGAACCCTCCCCTTGCAAGTTACTATTGCGGTAGGGTAGTGCTAGTTGGCGATGCCGTGAGTGCCTCGACATTTCTTCACTCCGTTCATTCTCTGACGCCCACTAGGCACACGGTATGCCGCCCCATCTTGGGGCAGGCGTTGGCCAGGGATTTGAAGATGTGTTTGTGCTTTGCGAATTACTCAAGAACGATCAAGTCACTAAGTCAAATATCGAGGTAGATATTTGAAATCTATTGTGTCATGCTACGGTAATAAGTGTTTTACAGGACGCACTTCAGGCTTATACAGAAGTGAGGTCGCCGCGTGCGAATGGTGTGATCGAGCGGACCATCGAAGCCGGACAAATCTATGAATCATACCAACCAGGTATGGAAACGCAGGAGGCGACAAAATTGTCCAATTTATGGGAGCCAGTTTGGCACCACGATCTCGATGCAGATGTTAAAAGAGCGATAGAGATGGTTTCAAAGAATATCCAGGTTTTCTAAGGGGCTATATATGCATGTAACGATCGTTGCCTATCAATACAATTTTCTATGCTATGAGTGATTCTAATACACGGTACAATTATAAGAAAATGTGCCTGCAAGCTAGAAACCGGTCGGCCTATGGGACCGACTTAATTCAGCGTATTTTTTCTGGTGCGAATGTGTATGCGCAACCGGTGGAGGGGAGAGGCTATTAGACGCCTGGAGCATCCCGTCGATATGCCTGCCATCTGCCAATCCGTATGTGTATTCCAAAACGGCCAATTCCTTACACTGTCCCGCTTGACGTGCAAAAGCGTCCCTCGTGTCAACCAGACTCGGCGTGGCATTTGGGCACTCGTGAAGTGCCGCGCTAGCAAAGTCGACGATGCGGATACCGTCAGGTGTGGTCAGGATATGGGACGAAGGCTTGACATTCCCAGCTTGGTGAATTTTGCTCATCGCAATCATGATTTTGCAACTGGAAGAATGCTTCAGTGAGGGGAGTTGTTCATAGTAGTGCCAAGAAACAAACCCATAGTCGGCATACCTGATGTTTGTAGTGGCACAGTGTTCCAACACGAGACAACCCATCCTCCTTCCACCGTTATTGGTGACGTATAGTCCATAACACTTGGGGACGACAGTGCCTTGCAAAGCTTTCAGGTGCTGATTATAAACCTTCCCTTCCCACTGGAGGAAAGACAATTCCGTCTCGGTGCGCGCTACTTTGATAACGACAGGGGTGGTAGGCTGACGTCCGAATGGGCCCATGGAAGCGCGAAAGACGCGTGGTCAGATACTCTCGCAACAATGAATTGAGGGGTCGTATCGGAATCGACGTGACCTTTGAAACCGTCGACTAACATCCAATCGGAAAGTCCATTGTCACTTGATGGTAAAAGACAACCCTTCAAAGAGAGATAGAAAGGAAAGCCACCGAGACTGAAGTTCTGTGTGAGAAGGTTGAACATATCGGTAGCCAGGACGTCCATCAAAAACGCGCGAGCCTCGAGGCGGACAAAGTCAAGTCTTGATCACGTCGAATATACACAGCCACCATCGTTGATCAAGTCCACCTCCTTCGATTATGTAATCACTACACTCGAACATAACCTCCCTTTCCTCTCTTGCAGGGTCCAAAAAAAATAGCCAGTCTTGGGACTTGCCCAAGACGGCTATTCAAAATACTGGGACCCCACCACCATTCCCTGGGACCTCTCCAGCCATGTCCGAGTCCGCCTCTTCAACCAGAAACCATCCCAGAGTCTGCGCGAATCCTCCCTGCCTGCACTTGCTCGCAAACTGAGATTTCCGCACCCCCGATGGTGGCTCCCTGAGGGTTTGAACCCGGAACTTCTGGTGTTTCAAAAACTGCAAAAACATAAGTCAAACGTAGATTAAAACGTCGCGTACCTGGCTTGCCGGAGAACGACGTGGCTCTGTGGTCATGTCTCGCTCATCCTGAAAGAAAATCCGATTAAAATTCGAGCGGAATCAACAGAAAATAACCCAAACTTACGTTTTCCTTTATTTCAAGTTCGACGCGCGATGCCATTGGCTCGGCAGAGTTTCGGTCTCGAAAATTTCGGGGTCGAACTCGAACCTAAAACAAGTAAAGATTTAGCACAATGATATCAAAAATACGCAAATAACAACTTACCGCGATATTTGACATCGAGTCAAAACGGAGAACGGCGGAAAGAGTTTGATGAACATGACATCGGCTCTGCGAGGTTCACATCCTGGCAAATCAACTTGTGCTCCTGTGAAAAGAATGAGCAAACGTCAACAGGAAATTTCCTACAAAACAACTCACCTAGCTCGCCGGAATGCAATACGTATACTCAAAGTCTCACAACCCTTCACGGCACACACCCAAGCTTTGATACTAGGAGAGGAATTTAGTAAGAACGAGAAATGACACTTGTAAAGTGAACATACCTTGCGAAGGTACGTCGTCTCGGAGTAATCATGGTCTTTCGGTATCTTCGAGCCGGTGTCATTGCTGATAATAATTTACCGAAGACTTACATCGCTCGGCGGATGGAAATACGTCGTCTCAACGCAATCCTGATGTTGTTTGGAGCTTCAAGACAATGTAAATATAATAATAGGTTACAGACTTGAGGCAGGACTTACCTTGCTCGGCGGACGAAGATGCGGCGTCTTGATGCAACCCCCGCATTGATACGAGTTCGGCAGCTACAAGACAATGTGAGTGATGATGTTGAGTTATTGACTTGACTGAATACTTACCTCGCTTGCCGGACGAATATACGTCGTCTCGGAGCAATCCTGGCCTTAGTTTGATTTAGCTTCAAGGCAAAGTCAGTGCTGACAATAGCTTAGCGAAGACTTACCTCGCTCTGCGGACGGAAATATGTCGTCTTGAAGCAATCCTGGGGTTGGAAGAAGTATAGCAGCTTCAAGCCAATGTTAGTGATGATATCGAGATGCTGACTTAATCAAAAACTCACCTCGCTCGCCCACGTCGTCTCGGGGCAACCACCATGTCGATTTCTGTTCGGCAGGTTCAAAACCCCGGTCTTGAAGAAATTAGCGACGGAACCTGAATTGGCTGTTAGTTCAGTTCTGAATATGATAGCTGCAGACCAATACTCACCTTGGATATCTAAACACGGTCTGCTCCGCATATTCTACGCGACTTCACTCATCCAGGATACCTAGAGGTAAGAAAACGACGTGAACGTCGCGTCCGTCACGAAAATTCAGGGCTTGAGGCCGTCCGGAAAGCGAAGGATTCAGCCAAGGTGCCAACTCAGTAGAACACGTATCATAGCTTTGCGGTACTATCAACGCTCTAAACTCAAGATCATGAGCATAAGAGCGCACAATAGCAAGGAGTGAAACTTACCGTGGTGGTGGTGAGAGGAAAGAAGTCTACACCATGCGGTTGATCAACTTTGTTGATCCCGATATGGGCATCAACGCCCATAACACCACCTCGTATTGTTAACCATCGAGGACAAATGGGAGGCAACACGGTGCGCTGATTACATGCTAGATGGCGTACAGGAGAGAGAGATCAAGAGGAAGGGAAGGGTGGGAGACGGGAGGTTGGGTTGATGGAGGTAATGGAATAAGAAGGAAACAGTTTGACAGGCTATCGGCAGAAATCTCCGATAAATTTACCAAGAGAAATCAACAAGATCATGGGGGTGGAGGCGCGACAACGGGATACGTTGGTGGCCGGCACACCTTTCAAAATCGCTGAACTTCAAATATCCATCAACGTCCGACGTCTGCTTCGTTATTCTCTCTTCGTGTTCTCTCCGGGTCCTTTTCAACTTGAAACGCTACGCCGTTTCGGATTGGATTCCTTGGGTATAAACGCCGGCTCGATTTTGGGATCGAACTCCAGCTCCCTGCTTCATTCCCACTTCACCCCTTTGTCCTCCCCTCCTCTTTTGACCTCTACTTCCTCACTCTCGACTCTGCTACTATCTAATACGCTCTCGCTGGGTGGACGGGCCGGACTGCCTTAATGCTGACCTTGTGACTGTCACGCTTCTATCTTGACTGCTGCTTCGTCGTCGAGCTCATCTGTTTTCCTTTTCTTTGATTTTATCCTCATAGCTTACTTGGTAGTCCCTTTTCCATTGTCGTCGATCTCGATGATGGTGACCCGGTTCTCCCGCGTTCAAAAATCCAGAGGTAAGCTTTTTTCCCCTTCTGAGTGTCGTTGCCTTTTGTTCACGAAAATCCTTATCTGTAGCTATAAATCAATCAATTGCATTGGTAGGACGTGGGGCTGCCGGTCCGTGTATTGTCTTTTCGACGAATTTTTGTATTCTCAACTGCCTAGGTTTTTATAACCGGCCGTCTCCTCGAACAGTTGATTGACGCCTCTCGCCAGCCTGTTTTCGCGTGCAACATGCCCCACAGTACGCCTTTTCAGTGTCCCATTTCCTGTCTCTGATGCCGTCATTTCAGGGTGAATCGACACATTCCCGACAAGCCCAATCGAGAGATGCTAGTCCATCGACACCAACACGATCACCCACAAGCTCTACAGTCACGGCAGCTGTCCCGCCAACACTCGGCAAGCGTAGCGCCCCGGCTCGAGTCGCAACGACCACTCAAGGTCCTTGTCTTAGTGCGACGTTTTCGTTGTGAATGAGGGGTTGATGGCGATGTCATTGGTGTGGTATTTGAAGGTGCGTTGAGTTTACAAAATTTTTTTTTTTTCGTCGGTATTCTAACAAGTAGGCCATGTACAGTGCGCGCACTCCCACCAATACCTGCGGCAGAGTCGTCGCACCCGGTGTGGATGTGTACTCTGACCGAGGATGAACGACTTCTCTGCATTGACTCCCGCCCTTCAACACTCACGAAACGCGGCGCAATGGCTCAGTTTATGACGACGAAGGATAATGTGAATGAAGGCATGGTGGTATTATGTATCAAGGTGTGTTTACTTTACTTACAAGGGTTTGCCATTGGTATTCTAACAAGTAGTTTACGCAGAGTGCGCGCGCATCCACAGCAACACTCCCAATCCGCACCTGTGAGATGGAGTTACCCTGTAAGGTATTGCATACTAGTACCCAAACACCGTCCTGCACGACACTGGCTCTCCTTCCCTGCATTGCCTGCCACCGACACGATACTTGGCCGTCTAGTGAGAGGTTGCGATCAATGCTGCAGACGAAGGATGAGGGTCGACGGCTGAGGATAGGAGGCGGGACGGGAGGTGGCAATTGCAGATGGACGAAGAGAGGTGCATGACGGCAGCAGCCGATGTAGGCGGAGGGCGGATAGCGCATGAAGGGAGAGAAATCAGATTGAAGACGGTGGAGGAAGGCGATGTTGGTGCACGTAGTCATAGGTTTTGTATGCGTAGACGAGTTCGAATATTCAGTCTTGAAACAACCACTCCCAGATTCCCGCACTTGATGACGAGGTGCTGTATGAACGCGCCGGCGACGTATGTGGGTGAGCATACCTTGATTCCAGCCAGAGCAGCGAATATCACCGTAGCACTGCAAGTCGTTCCTGTACACAACTCAGCTCAAACCCAGTATCTGCCTTTAGCCGTACCTCCATCCATCTTGGCACCAATCACAGATGCGGCATCCCTCCTCGAAACCTTGACAACCCCAGGATTCCCCTCCCTATCCGCCAATCTCTCAAGCTCATGTCTCTCCAAGCCAACCTTGACGCGTCCGCCGATGTTCCCGATAGTAGCCGGGACACACCTCGTGGATCGTACGATGTCTTCTAGTCCGAACCCGTGTGTGACGAGGGTGGTTTCGAGGGCTACTATGGGTTTTGTGTGTGGATAAGGCTTCTTGGACTTCGGGGTGGATATCGAGGGGAGCGGTATGGTGGTGGTGAGGGGCTGTGCTGTACCGGGCTCGAGATACGAGTCTTCGAGCGAGGCGTGCACGAGTCAGGATGGTCATGGTTGGTATTAGAGAGCGTTCATGCGTTCTGAGCGTGAGAGGGCTGAACTATCGGCCCGGTCTCAAGCATGACAACTCCCAACACCTCCATAGACATCGCTCTAGACGTCCCAGGCGGGGTCTGCTCGATAACTTCACAGCCTCTGGACGTTCAGCAAATAATACAGTCCGTAGGGGACGACGCTGCGGGCGCTACCGCCGTCTTCATTGGTAAGGTCGACTCGCTCTTAGCTTCTGAATACTGCCTAGGTACTACGCGAAATTCATTCAAAGGTTGGTAGCGATCCATCGAGGGATACTACGGAAAAATGCATATGTATGCTAGGGAGAACCGTTACACGCCTTGAATATCAAGCTTATTCAAAATGGGCTATCAAGACTATGGCTAGTATAATTCAAGACGTGCGACAAAGCCTAACACGTTCGGAGCATCAACCAGATTCGTAGAGCTCTCTCATTCGTTGTGCCGTTTATCATCGGATCGGTGTCGTTCCCATTGGAGAACCCTCGATAGGTACTGGCACAACCCTCACCTATCCCTCAATACACTAACTCAAACCCCAGTTATCGCCGTCTCCTCTCCCCACCGTAAAGAAGCCTTCGTAGTATGCGAGAAGATCCTTGAACAAGTAAAGCAAAAAGCACAGATTTGGAAACGAGAATACTACGAGGGAATGGATGACAGCGAAACAGAGTGGGGAGCTAACGCATAACAAGTACAGGAAACCATCAATCATTAATCTACCTTCAGCCATTCTTTTTGGACCGTATTTAATGAGCCCATCTGTGAAGTCCTGCTTTCTTCATCACTCAACGAGCAGATATCTCCCCTCATTCGCCATCTTTTCCGATCTTTTCCAGGTGTCCGGTCACTCTTCTGTGTAACTTGATTCAAATGGCATCGCATCATGTCGTTTCTATGGCCCACCCATCGATTCTCTCAGCTCTCAGTATTGGCCTGTCACCACCTTTGCCTACCTCAGTGTCCAAGTGATGGCTAATGAAGAAACGACGATGCAAACAAGATGGGTCAACTCATACTCGGATACACTGTGCAACACCCTGTCTCTGGAGATGTATCGAGTGACTGGAAGGGAAATAGCTTCTGGAAGAGATCAGGGTTCTTTAAGTTCATTATGGGGTACGTGTTGTATTCTCTTCCCCCGCTGTTCTGATAGATGCCCCATTTCCAGGATAACTTTCTCTAATCTTATATGACTGTGCTTCTGGCTTTCATTTCCATACAGTTTGCTCGGCTGGTACCCCTACGAAAATATCCACTGGGACACAAATATCAGGATCCTTCGGCATAGTGATGTTCGGAACTGGCATCAAAGCGTTCCCAGATTGGGGAGCAAGACCTGCTTAAAATTCACCTTATGACAGAATACGCTCATGTTGGTAGGTGCCTCACTTCAATGAATATCTTGATTCTCTTCCCGGACAGAACCTAATTCAACAGAACATATCTGAAAAGCTCGCAGTTCGTGTAAGTGGCTTCCCTACAATAGAGGCTTTTCTCCGGCAATATCTTACCTCGAATCACGTCGCACTTGCGAGTCGAAATGAGTTGAAAATGACAATGTACAAGATGGTTCATTAAGTTGCCGAACACATGTAAGGATCCTGGTTCGACTTGATACTGATAGACATCTTTGCGCCAGCCAATGAGCATGGCCATGGGCTGCACCATTTATAATGGTAGGGTCAGTACATGTTATTCTCATAACCCACTACCCTGTTGTGCTTGCTTTCCCTTATGGTGGCTCAGGTAGATATTCCACCAGATCTTACCGATGAAGACAAAGCTCTCATGGTTCAATATCTCGATGCAAGCCTGAACTCCCAAATTCTCCTGGCATCGTTGCATGGTGGGCAATGACATTTAGTGCCTTGACATATAAATGTTGACTGTTGGTTGACTGATGACAGGTATATACACTGGAATTCTTGCTGTTACATTGTGGAATATCTGTGAGCCAGGAGCATCACTACTATCCAAGCTGACATAAGTGACACAGTCATTAATAAATGCTGGCCAATCCAATGAGTCTTGGTTGTCATTATTATTCTCCTTCATGCTCTGATTACTATCAATTTTGCTGCCCAATGGTCATTTATATGCTCTGCATTCATTAAAAATGGACAAAGTTTTTGGACTGTATTTGCAAAGCTTAGTGGTATGGGCCAAGCAGTCTATTGGGTGGCAGGTATTACAGCCTCTATGAGTACCATTCTCGCAGACTCATATATTGTGTGTGCTACTTCACCAGTAATTATCCATGGCAGCTTACCATCTTTTCAATTCTAGATTTGGTGCTGTTGGATGGTCTGGGGACAGTGCTGGTTTATTGTTCTGCTTCCAATCCTTTCCCTAATTTCTGCAACTGGTAAAGTGTCCAATCTCATCTATCCTTTTCATATATTCAACTTCTGTGTAGTTTTGAAAATCATTGGTGTATATCATGAGTTCTTCAGTGTATATTACTCAGCACTATTTATGATGCTCTATGCATCCTTTATCCTGGTAACAACATTATGGTGCACACTGCTTATCATTTTCCGCATTTTGACTGTTACTGGGGTTGGACATGGAGCAGGTGGCCGACTGAGAGTTTATCGCTGTTTTATTGAAGTGCTAGTGGAATCCTCTGCTCTCTATTCAATAACTCTGATTCTATTCTTGGCTTTCTACATTTGTGGTGACTTTGGATGGTATTACTTTGATGTCATAGCTGGTATCATGAAGGTGTGTTCATGATCTTAAAACTCATTATTTATTAAGCATCTTGTGTAGGGGGTTGTATTACGATTTTACGCCTTATCTTATCTTATCGGCTCTATCGTAATCTCGCTATGCTAATTCTCCGGACCTGATCGCATTCACCATGTGGGTATTGCGTGTTTAACGCACCGTTGCGGACACTTGTAGTATATTTAGCACGACCCAAACTGTATTTAAGTAGCTCGACTGCAGGTCTTACACCTCAGTCTCGAACTAAAGTTTATTCACCCGATAACTTAGTCTGAACTCACTCTCGACTCGCTAAGCAATAGCTCCCTGCACGCAAACCTGCGAGCAACATAAAGCGCCTGACCGAAGTGCGAGTCACGCTTAGTTGTTTGATCTTGTTTGTGTAATCGGTCGCTAACAATTAGTTCGAGACTTTCTTACTCCTCATCAACAACCACGTTGACGAGCAGTAACGAATGAACCCTATCGAACAATACCTCACAGACCTCTTTGGACTACAAGGCTTCATTGCCGTAGCCTATCTCGCGTTCCTATATGGATACGAGTACCGACGAAACCAGGAGCCAGTCTCCGAAGAAACTATCCCCGTCGAAGCCCCCAACCCGGAGGCTCGACGACCGCACACACCCCCTCCCAACTACGTCGATGACCGACCCGAACCCATTATCCACTTCATCTTCATCACAGATGACGAGTGGATCACAGAAGACTCCGACTCAAGCGAGTCCAGTGAGTCCGACACCGAGATGGAAGGATGGCCCACACAAAGAGGCCCAGTCGTTGAAGAAGAAGAAGAGCGAGGACTCTACGAACAAGGGGTGGACCAGCGTGTTCTCTCTCCCATTACCGAGGAAGAAGACGAAGGGGAAGATGAAGGAAGTGACCCCTGGGACGCCCCCTCCCCCACCTCGACAGAAAACTCAGCCGCCAACCCTGGATATGATTCCGACGGACAGCGCCTCTATCAAAGAGGGCTTAGATATCGTCTGGGAGAAAGAGGAGAGGCTGAAGATGGAACTGGAAGCAGTTCAAATGAAGAAGGCAGAGATTCAGAGGAGGACTACGACAGCGACGAGCTCCCAGGGCCGCGCAACAACTGGTCCCCCCCACGGCTCGACTCCAGAGGAGAAACGTGGGGCTACTACTACGCCCGCAACGACTCCTCAGACGACGAAGGTAGCTACCTCAACCTCGTCAACCGTCCAAACACCCCGATCATCATCAACGATCGGGCCGGGGAGGCAACTACCGAGCTCGACAACTGCGGACCCACGTACGACGCCGACGCCAGCTGCAATATATGCAGACAGCTTCAGGACTACGCCGACGCATGGCTCATGTACGAAGGAATCGAGGCCCCTGCCTCCGTCGTCCCCTACGCCATCTATCCACTCGCACCAGAACACCCCCACACAGCGCCCGTTCCTTTCATCGCACCCTGGGTCTGGGACAGACCCCGAAGACCAGACTTCGATCAGGTCATACTCAGGGTCAACGAGTGGGCAAGAATCATACGAAACTGGAACCGCATCGTTACGGGAAGCACAGAGCCTTTCGAGCAAGTCCGACCTATCGGACTTAGAAGAAGGCGAAATTTACGAGAACCCTGGAACAGGGCGGACTTCGACTTATGGCAGCAGCATAGGGTCGGAGAGTACGGAGAGGAGGATATCATCCCCGAATTCGTGGAAGGATCTAGCTCGGGAGCCTACTGAGGCCGAGCTAGAAAATATGACATATTTAGAAATGCTGCGATGGATCGAAAGGAAGCTGCCACGAGAACTGTCCTGGAACAGTTCACCGCAAGGAAGGTATTTCCAAAAGGAAAAAACCTCCCAAATCGGGGCCCAGGTGATCTACCGGGAAACCGTCTTTCACACGAATGTTCTATGGAACCAAGTACACCCGGATGACTACACGAATCCCGGAGAACGATACCAGGTTCCAGCACCATCAGAAGCATCGACTGGAAGCACGGTGGACTTAAGCCACTTATCCATCCTCCGAAGAACCGGGTACGTTGACCCTAGCCGATTATTCGCCGCCGCAGGAACACCAGGAAGTGCCGGCACGGCAGCCGCCGCAGCCGCAGCCGTCCCTGCAGCTCCAGCCCCTGCGCCACCAGGCCCTTTAACCCCACATTATAACCCGGCACTACGATCACTACCGCGTCCGGCGGCAATCCCCATTCCAGCGGATCCTGTACAACCACCAAACACGCCGCCACCCTTCATCGTAGGGGTGGCAAACACGAACCCGTGGGGGCAAGTAAAACCGCAACTTGCGGATCCCCCCGAGAAGTTCAAGGGAGAATCCAGCGATGTGGACAGGTTCCTCAACCAATGTGAGGATTACTTCAACGTGTTCCCTCAACAGTTCACTATGAACACACACGGACAAAACCCAAACCGGGTGGTGTTCTGTACGTTCCGATTCGCAGACAAGGCATTACACTGGTGGAATCACGCCCGAGATGAATACTACGACGAAACATGTGGATACCTGTGATACCCCGCATGGCATGTATTCAGGCAGATCATCGAAGAACAGTTCCGAACCGACGCGGAAGTAGAACTCAAGCTACAAGAGTTCAAACGCCTACGACAAAACATGTACAAATCGGCAAAAGAATTCTTCCGGGACTTCGAACGATTAGCCAAGGAGTCCGGCAAGCGGCACAACGAGGAATACATGATCGAAATCCTCAAACCCGCTATCCGGAAGAACGTGAAGACCGCAATACACGCAACAGGAACTGCGCTACCACGCACGTATGCCGAGTGGAAGTTCCGAGTAGAACAGATGGACTACAACTACCGCGTGGGACTAGCAGAAGACGGGGGCAGAAACCCAGGAACGCAGAACCAGCAGAAGGGAACGGGAAAAGCCGGAAGTTCCGGGAATTCCCAGGGTGACAAGAAGACAGGGACAGGAACCACGTACGGAGGGCAAGGACAACCAATGGAAATCGACAGACTGCGCAAAGAAGGAAGATGCTTCCGCTGCGGTCACAAGGGTCATCGGAAGCAAGACAACAAATGCCCGAAGGACGAAAGTACCTGGCTCGTCAAACACCAGCCCAAGTTCTCGCGCGCCCAAATTCGTGCCATGTATCAACAAGTGTTAAAGGATGAAGAAGGGGAAGCCTCCACGTCAAAGATCGAGGAGGTAAAAGACGAGCCGGCGGCGTAAGCGACAAACGCGCGTCGGCAAAGGACACAATTTCATTTAGTGGTGCGTCACAGAAACCCGCCGGTCGGACTAATGTATCGCATGTAGTACCTCGAGGCAATGACAAACTTTTCACACCATCACAAAATGAAATTACCAAGTCGCATATAAAGAAGAACGGTGTACAGGGGATTTCCACCGTGCTCAAAGAAGAACCCCACTCAAGCTCCTCGGCCACCGGTGCGAAAGCACAAGCGGCGCATGCTGCGCAAGGCGGCGGGACACTCGGGATCAAGGTCAACATCGCTCCGTGGAGGGTAGGTACCGGCGCAGAAAACGGAGGAAGAGCGGCCGAGCCAGTAGTGGGCGAAGGCGCCTCCAGGCGGGAGAGGAACGATGCAGGGCCTCGCCCGAAGGCGGAACGTACGCACCTGCCCTATGCGGCCAACTACCCCGACCAGACGGAGCCGCAAGAGGGAACGCGAATCCCCATCCAGAAACCCACTGCCCCGCAAACAACAGTCCAGACGCCCGGGGACATCATCTACCCCCCATCACTCACGGTACGTCTCCCTCCTTCGTCACTAACACATAATGGCACCGGGGGCTCGTGTTCCCCGGTGGGCGGGTCGGTGGGACCATTATGTGCTCCTCCAATTTGTAATAAAAAGAATGTTTCCATTGAAGAAGTGCCCGATGAGGAAGACGACTACAGTTATCAACAAAGCCTCAAAAGGAAAGGGGAAGACCCGGTGGTGTACACCGAGGAGTACCCGGAGGACTATGAAGTCTCCGACTTAGAAGAAGAATACTACGACGATAAATGGGACAAAGGATGGCTTAAGCCGCACAGCGCCGAGTGGGTAAGGAGAAAGATGAGACAAGAAAAGACCATGGATGGGAGGCTCGCTACCCTCCGAATGTGGGTACACCCCAGGCGCCTCATAGAGGTAGATGAAGATCTCGTCGTAGATCTTCTCGGATCCTCGAAAGAGACATATCGTCAACGGGAGCAGTGCCTGCAAAACATGCAGGACTTGCGCATTCCTCCACAGTACATTCGAGGAGGCAGAGGAAGGAGCGTAAACATCCGCGTCCAACTTGAAACCCTAGACACTGGACAAGTACGAGCGGTCGACGCCCTAGTAGACAGCGGATGCACCGGGAGCTGCATAAACAGAACGTTCGTGCACGAAAACGGCATGAACACTGTGAAATTACCCAAGGCACAAGCAGTGTACAATGCAGACGGAAGCAGAAACAAGGGAGGAGATATTACCGAGGTGGTAGAACTGCGAATGACGATAGGGGATCACCATGAAAAAATCGACTTAGCAGTCGTGGACCTAGGAAACGTACCACTATTCCTAGGACACGACTGGCTCAAAAGACATAACCCTATCATCGATTGGAAAACGGGAGCGGTAACATTAGCCCGATGTTCATGCCGCAAAATACCCTTTCTTCTTCCTGACGAAGATCCAGAACAGCAATGGGGGACCGAAGTAGAAGAAGGAGACACCATCCTCGTTATAGACTTCCAAGAAGCCCTCCACGTTCGGGCCATGGGAAGCAAAGCAAACGAGCTAGCCGCCAAAGCCAATCAAGCCAAGGAAGCAAAAACGTTTGAAGAAATAGTACCGGAACCATACTGGGAATTCCAAGACGTTTTTGCAAAAGAAAACTTTGACGAGCTACCCCCGCGTAAGCCGTGGGACCACGCAATCGAATTGGTGCCCAACGCAAACGCTAGCCTGGACTGTAAAGTCTACCCTTTGAACCCGGCCGAACAGGACGAACTTGATAAGTTCCTAGACGAAAACTTAGAGTCAGGAAGGATCAGACCCTCCAAATCTCCCATGGCCTCACCCTTCTTTTTCGTCAAGAAAAAAGACGGTAAATTACGACCAGTACAAGATTACCGAAAGTTGAACGAGATGACCATCAAAAACCGTTACCCTCTCCCGCTCATAGGAGAATTAATGGATCAACTCAAGGACGCCAAATACTTTACAAAGCTAGACGTCCGGTGGGGATATAACAACGTACGAATCAAGGACGGAGATGAATGGAAGGCGGCCTTCCGAACAAATAGGGGGTTGTTTGAACCAATGGTGATGTTCTTCGGACTCACCAATTCCCCGGCTACGTTTCAATGGATGATGAACGACTTGTTCAAGGAGCAAATAGCAAGAGGGGATGTCACAGTATACCTAGACGACATCCTAATATGCACCAAGGACAAGGACAAACACCAAACGGTGGTACGAGAAGTCCTAGCCATCCTACGCGCAAACAATCTGTTCCTGAAGGCGGAGAAGTGCGAATTCGAGGTATTAGAAACAGAATACCTCGGAGTAATCATCAGCCAGGGATCGATACGCATGGATCCTGTAAAGGTTAAAGGCATCACGGAGTGGCCCCAACCCACCAAGAAACGGGAACTACAGTCGTTCCTGGGGTTCACCAACTTTTACCGAAGATTCATACGTGATTACAGCAAGCACGTACGACCCCTAACTCAACTCACGGGAAAGACAGAGTGGAGATGGGAAACCGCCCAGGAAAATGCGTTCCAAGCAATCAAGAGGAAGCTAGCCGAAGAAGTAGTCCTGGCGATACCCACGCGAACAGGAAAATACCGTGTGGAAGCCGATGCAAGCGAAGGAGCAGTAGGGGCAGTCCTTTCCCAGGAACAGGAAGGAAAATGGAGGCCAGTGGCCTTCCTGTCAAAAGCCTTGACGGTTACGGAGCGAAACTATGAAATATACGACAAAGAACTCTTAGCAATCATGCTCGCCCTAGAGGACTGGAGGCATTACCTCATGGGGGCTCATCAAGACTTCGAGATTTGGACAGACCACCAAAATCTCCAATATTTCCGAAAGCCTCAAAAGCTAAACCGAAGACAAGCAAGATGGGTGACTGAGCTCGCTGAGTATCATTTCACCCTTCATCACAAACCCGGCACGGCAAACAAAAAGGCAGACTTACTGTCCAGAAGATCGGACCACGACCAGGGAGGAGAAGACAATGCGGAGGTGGTGGTCCTAAAACCAGAAATGTTCCGAGCGCTCATCATGCCCAGCGAAGAAGAGATACACAAGAAGATACGAACAGCCTTGCGCGACCAAACCAGGTGGGACAAGGGAGTGGAAGCATCTCTTCACCACCCGAGAGGAATCACTCAACAAGAAGGGTTGATGTACTACGACGGTCGACTATACGTCCCCAGAGACGCCAAACTACGGGGGGAACTCATAGCTATCCACCATGATCATATCACGGCTGGACACCCCGGCATAGAAAAAACCAAGGAACTTGTCCAACGCGACTACTGGTGGCCGAAACTGAAACAAGACGTAGAAAGATATGTGAAAGGATGCGAAGCCTGTCAACGAACAAAGACGAGTACCCAAAAGAAAAGAGCACCCTTACACCCTCACGCAGTACCATCTCGACCTTGGGAACACATTACGGTCGACATGATAGGGGAATTACCTGATTCCAACGGGTACAACGCCATTCTGATGATAGTGGACCGGTTTTCAAAAGAAGTAATCCCAGTACCATGCTCAACCGAGCTAACCTCGGCAGGATGGGCCAAAATCCTCCGAGACCATGTATGGGCCAAACACGGGATGCCACAAAAAGTGATTTCAGACAGGGGACCTCAATTCGTGTCCAAATTCATGAAGGAGTTATACGACATGCTACATATTCAAGGAAACCCGTCAACGGCTTATCACCCACAAACCGATGGACAAACGGAACGGGCCAACCAGGAGATTGAGAAATATCTTCGGATATTCATCAATCACAGGCAAAATGATTGGAGCGAGTGGTTACCACTTGCAGCCTTCCAACACAATAACCGAAAACACTCCGCCACCGGATACTCCCCTTTTGAAGTCAACCATGGACAAAAGCCACATCTCGCTCCGCTTACGATCAAAGAAGGAACCAACCCAGCAGCAAGGGAGTTCGTGGCAGATATACAAAAGGTACACGAACAAACAGCAAAGGCACTGGAGAAGGCGGCGGAAACCATGAAGCGGCAATATGATAAACATCAACGAATGGCAATAGAGTACCAACCAGGAGACAAAGTATGGTTGGACTCTACGAACCTATCCCTTCCTCGACCAATGAAGAAATTGGGGGACAAGCGAGTAGGACCTTTCGAAGTACTCTCCAAACACGGCGCGTCCGCATACAAATTACGACTTCCCCCCGCGTGGAAAATCCATGATCGCTTCAACGAGAACCTCCTCACACCATACCAACCGCCGGAGTTTCCAATTCAAGTACAGCCCTTACCTCCACCACCGGATCTCATAGACGGACAAGAACAGTATGAAGTGGAGGAAATTGTGGACAGAAGAGAAAGATCAAGAGGAAGAGGACGAAGGCGCGGAACGGGGATCGAATACCTCGTCAAGTGGAAAGGGTACCCGAGAGAAGAAAATTCTTGGGTAGACGAACAGGACCTGGACAACGCAAGAGATGCCATCGAAGACTTCGAGCAAGTCTCATTCATCACCAGACCTCCAGCAGAGTGGTGGGAGAACGAAGATGAATCCGATTCATGGTCCGAACATGAATCAGTAACAGAGTCGGAAACCGATCACCCATTGGTACAGGCAATCCAAGAATACCTGATCAAACCAAACCACGTTGCAGTCAGGACGACTGCCTTAACAGGGGGGTAATATTACGATTTTACGCCTTATCTTATCTTATCGGCTCTATCGTAATCTCGCTATGCTAATTCTCCGGACCTGATCGCATTCACCATGTGGGTATTGCGTGTTTAACGCACCGTTGCGGACACTTGTAGTATATTTAGCACGACCCAAACTGTATTTAAGTAGCTCGACTGCAGGTCTTACACCTCAGTCTCGAACTAAAGTTTATTCACCCGATAACTTAGTCTGAACTCACTCTTGACTCGCTAAGCGATAGCTCCCTGCACGCAAACCTGCGAGCAACATAAAGCGCCTGACCGAAGTGCGAGTCACGCTTAGTTGTTTGATCTTGTTTGTGTAATCGGTCGCTAACAGGTTGCACCCACACTCATTCTTGGCAGAGCAGCAGCAGGACACACACGTCCAACTGAAGAACATGATGAAAGTTCAATGGTGTCTACCATTCGTTTTCAGACATCTTCGCAATCTTCTCAACCTTCACAACCTTCCATGTCAAGCTTTGAGGAATCCACCATGCAGGGTGCAGTCCTTGAAGTGGATATTGAAGCACAACAGGAGCAGTCAGATGAGCTTGTGGTAGTTGTTGAAAGGACAGAATAGAGCTCATGGCAAACATCTGAAAGTCAGGGTGAGATTGAAGACTAAATTTAGACTCTGATTTTTTGCTTGCTATCCTTTTTGATTATTATACTCTACTTTATTTTTTGATCAACTATAGAGTATCTGAATTTCTGTAATCCCTCCTTCTCTTTGGATCTTTATGCATGAACTTGTAGGACAGTCCTAAGGAGCAATGTTATTCCTACACTTTCATCAGTACAAGAACTCCAGAGAACATACCCATAATGTAGGCCATACTCTGTTCTCCATCATCACCTGATTCAGACATAATTTGCTGTGTGTCAATTGGGGATCACTTGCTTTGAGGACATGTCATATTTGGCATAGCATGTTAGAGTGGCAAGTATGCCTGTAGTCAGGCCCACTTATACCCAAGGATTTATTTCCATTTCTTTCCTTATTTCTTACATACATGGTTGTATCTACAATGGACTCCATAGCTACATATACTGATGTACCTACCTACATGCACCTCAGACATGTTCTCTCATATCCTGAGTGCAAGTCTGAGTTACTATTATTCTAGATAACTATATCACACTCTAACAGGTCATTGGGCCCTGCATCTTGCCCTGCTGCTGATCTCTGTTGCTGCTACTTTGACTCTGAATTCCATCCCCTGCTATGTCTACCATCACTGCCAACTTTACCATGCCGTCGAATGTTCCAAAGCTTGATGTGTTAGGTACCAACTGTCAAGCACCAACTTGGCATACACAATGTCAGACCTTAGTTCATCACTCGCACTTCAGTGAAGCGAAACGAAGGTAGCAATGCAGGACGCATTGATGCACTTGGTAATGGGCAGCGCACAAATGAAACAAGCATCTAGATCATCAATCTAGATACTAAATCACACACACACACTATCACCAATGTATATAAGTTCAAGGGTGAGTACGATAGAAGCACTTGCGATGTACTTAGATTTAGATAATCTAGTGGGGTTTTGTCTGAAAACAACTTCAATTCTTCTTTCGATGTGTTTTACACAAAGTACACTAGTCTGCGATAGCAGGGTTTATGAACTTGTTTTGCAAGGTATAGTCAAGCAAGTTATACTCGTTTTGATGTCATCTAGAAGAGCTTCCAGCAGACACTTCAAATAATCAAACAACCAAAGACTCCAAGGTCTACAAAGAGTGCAAAATCACTCTACAAAGAATGCACAGGTTCTGACTTCAAGTACAAGACTTGCAAAGAGTACACAGACTCTGGAGTTCCTTGAACTTGATGATTGTTTGAACTTAAAGCATTCTAGGGCTTATTTTACTTCAACTAGATGAGGTCTTTTGACTTAAAGTCGACTCAGCACGTTTAGATCGCTAATCTTGGAGAGAGAGAGAGCATGAGGCCTTTGTCCATGGAGCAGTTCAATTAACTAGCAAGGCACAAACACGGGGACGGCTCTACTTCCTACTTAACTCTTCTAGATTACTGTAGTTGCCCTTATGGGTTGACTTTGGTAACTTAATTCACTTCAGTCAAGGATATGCAATAAAACCAGTGATTGATTAGGTAGCTATACAGGCTACTAGCACAAACGCGGGGGAATGCTTTCCTGCCGTTATGCATCTAGTCGCTGCTAATTTATACGATTCGTGTTCTAGGTATAGGAGCCTATATCTACAGTAATTATGGTACGAGCTTTGGAATTAATACAAATGGTGAGTCACTATCCTACAAGTATCGTGCCATTCCATAGTTTCTATTCAGTTTGACGTGACTGTGCCAGGTTATTCTGTCGCCGAGGAGTGCCCTACTGGTCCGTGGGTGCTCCTTCTTCCATCTGCAAGGCTTGCCATGTGCCATATGTATTGAATACTGCGGTCTGCACAGGATCTTGAGGATGTAACCACCAATTGTGATCAACTGCAGGTCTGAGATTATATTCTGTTGATCACTGCATGATCAAGGTCAGTCATCTCGGTACCCAACATGGCTATTCATTCTTCCAAGGTTATTCCTTTCCTCAGCCTGGTCTGCTAGATTTCTGTTTGAAAGATGTCAGTTGACAGTTAATTGTGATACATCAGGAGTGTCAGTTTACATCCAGCCCATATACAGTAATTCCATCAGGATGACAAAGTGGCTTAGTAAGCTTCCCAATCTGTGTCAATGATGGCATCATTAGAAAAGAGGGCAATTCCGGGAATTGAACCCGGGACCTCAAAAATAAATCCAATAATGTCATATGACTTTCTCAAGCAAGCATGCTAACCACTACACCATACTGGCATTATATATATATGTCTTTTCATCTCTATATATACCCTCCCTCCCTTAACATTTATGACCTCATATTGATGCCCTCCCTTTGCTCCGCTCTGGTGCGCTCTTTTGCCTTTTTAGGCTCCCCAAATCAGCCCATCAATTTTGGCTGGATCCAGTGGCAGTGCCGCATTTTTAATACCCAAAATAGGGGCTATTTTCCGGTCAAAATAGCTATTGGGCTATTCTCAGGCTACTGGCTGGGCCAGGGGATGGCACTATAATCTGTATAGACATAAACAACATAAAATAGAGCCCTCTAATGATGCATAGGAGCCCTGGATAGTGGGATAAAAGGGTAATATAATGAAAATCGCATAAATATTCGCTTTTGGGGGCTGCTGCATGCATTGGATCGGCTGAAGGACTTCACCAATCGATTCCCTGACCTTGAAAACACCCAAACGACCCCTCCACAGTACTTTTGGCACACTTTATTCCTGGAGATAAACGAAAATAGTCGCTTTTTAGGGTGCAGCATGCTCCAGATCGCTTTGAAAACATTACCAGTCGATTCCTATGCTATAAAAACCGTAGAATACATCCTCCTTCGTAATATAGGTCCAGTATAATACAGTATAAAAGGGGGTGTTAGGGGGCATACATCGCTTATTTTGTTTTTTGCACTTCGGATGGCCTGGGGAGCATCACCAATGGATTCCCTGATATTAAAAACCCCAAAACGACTCCAGCCTTCATTTATAGGGTCTCAAAACGACAGAAATAATGATATTACAGTTTAGGAGGAGCACATGTAATAAATCCTATTTCTGGGCTTCAGACCACTTCAGAGTTTTGTCTATTGTGTTTATTGACCTGAATAACACTCAAATGACCCCACAGGACAAAGGAAACCATCAGAAATACGTGATAAAAAGAGTAATAGGGGGATGGAGGAGACATACCTTATATTTCGCATTTCTAATAGTTAGTGAGGGTTTTCTTGTTATATAACAGACTGTATATATTGTACAATGGTGTGTACGAAGCCCCATGGATATCCAAAATGTATTGAATGAGATATGAGCAGATCATTCTGTATAACAGGAGGAGCACATCCCATATTTCGATGTTCTGCTCATTCTATGGCCTGGGAACTATCAGAATCGGATTCCTTGACCCAAAAAACAGTAGGGCCACCTATCATCCATGGTATTCAGATGTTCAAACTCCGAAGTACAAGATGTTCTCTCATTTGTTACTTATATTGTCCTGTAGCTACGTATGGCTGTATGTGTTATCTGGGTAAAATGGCTCCTATGGATGATAGGTGGCCCTACTGTTTTTTGGGTCAAGGAATCCGATTCTGATAGTTCCCAGGCCATAGAATGAGCAGAACATCGAAATATGGGATGTGCTCCTCCTGTTATACAGAATGATCTGCTCATATCTCATTCAATACATTTTGGATATCCATGGGGCTTCGTACACACCATTGTACAATATATACAGTCTGTTATATAACAAGAAAACCCTCACTAACTATTAGAAATGCGAAATATAAGGTATGTCTCCTCCATCCCCCTATTACTCTTTTTATCACGTATTTCTGATGGTTTCCTTTGTCCTGTGGGGTCATTTGAGTGTTATTCAGGTCAATAAACACAATAGACAAAACTCTGAAGTGGTCTGAAGCCCAGAAATAGGATTTATTACATGTGCTCCTCCTAAACTGTAATATCATTATTTCTGTCGTTTTGAGACCCTATAAATGAAGGCTGGAGTCGTTTTGGGGTTTTTAATATCAGGGAATCCATTGGTGATGCTCCCCAGGCCATCCGAAGTGCAAAAAACAAAATAAGCGATGTATGCCCCCTAACACCCCCTTTTATACTGTATTATACTGGACCTATATTACGAAGGAGGATGTATTCTACGGTTTTTATAGCATAGGAATCGACTGGTAATGTTTTCAAAGCGATCTGGAGCATGCTGCACCCTAAAAAGCGACTATTTTCGTTTATCTCCAGGAATAAAGTGTGCCAAAAGTACTGTGGAGGGGTCGTTTGGGTGTTTTCAAGGTCAGGGAATCGATTGGTGAAGTCCTTCAGCCGATCCAATGCATGCAGCAGCCCCCAAAAGCGAATATTTATGCGATTTTCATTATATTACCCTTTTATCCCACTATCCAGGGCTCCTATGCATCATTAGAGGGCTCTATTTTATGTTGTTTATGTCTATACAGATTATAGTGCCATCCCCTGGCCCAGCCAGTAGCCTGAGAATAGCCCAATAGCTATTTTGACCGGAAAATAGCCTCTATTTTGGGTATTAAAAATGCGGCACTGCCACTGGATCCAGCCAAAATTGATGGGCTGATTTGGGGAGCCTAAAAAGGCAAAAGAGCGCACCAGAGCGGAGCAAAGGGAGGGCATCAATATGAGGTCATAAATGTTAAGGGAGGGAGGGTATATATAGAGATGAAAAGACATATATATATAATGCCAGTATGGTGTAGTGGTTAGCATGCTTGCTTGAGAAAGTCATATGACATTATTGGATTTATTTTTGAGGTCCCGGGTTCAATTCCCGGAATTGCCCTCTTTTCTAATGATGCCATCATTGACACAGATTGGGAAGCTTACTAAGCCACTTTGTCATCCTGATGGAATTACTGTATATGGGCTGGATGTAAACTGACACTCCTGATGTATCACAATTAACTGTCAACTGACATCTTTCAAACAGAAATCTAGCAGACCAGGCTGGAAGACTATGAGGTAACAGAACTGGAAGAAGAATTCTATGACGACAAGTGGGATCAAGGATGGCTAAAACCGCACAGCGCTGAATGGGTAAGAAGGAAAATGTGACAGGAAAAGATGATGAATGGAAAATTGGCAACACTTTGCATGTGGGTACACCTGAGGCGACTCGTGGAGATAGACGAAGATCTAGTCGTGGACCTTCAAGGATCGTCAAGGGAATCCTATTGCCAAAGAGAGTTGTGCCTGGAACACATGGAGAATCTTTGCATCTCTCCCCAGTACATACGAGGTGGGAAGGAGCGAAGCGTAAAGATCCACGTACAAATCGAGACCCTGGACACGAGCGAAGTCAAGGCTGTAGAAGCCCTCGTGGACAGCGGGTGCACCAGCAGCTGTATCAATTGAACGTTCGTGGAACAGCACCAACTCAACACGGTAAAACTACCGAAACTCCAAGCCATCTATAATGTGGACGGGAGTCGAAACAAAGGAGGAGACATCACCAAAATAGTAGAACTCCGAATGACCATAGGCGATCATCATGAAAAGATCGACTTCGCCGTTGTGGACCTAGGGACCATACCAATGTTCCTAGGTCATGACTGGCTAAAGCGCCACAACCCTATCATCAACTGGAAAACTGGAGCGGTGTCCCTATGCCGATGCATGTGTCGAAAAATACCCTTCTTACTACCAGACGACGACCCAGAACAAAAGTGGGGAATGAAAGTGGAAGAGGGGGATACCATCTTTATTGTGGACTTTGAAGAAGCCTTTCACATAAGGGCTATGGGAAGCAAGGCTAACGAACTGGCGGCAAAAGCAAACCAAGCAAAGGAAACAAAGACGTTCGAGGAGATAGTCCCTGAACAATACCAGGACTACCAGGACATCTTTGCTAAAGAAAATTTCAACGAGCTACCCCCACAGAAACCTTGAGACCATGCCATTGAGCTAATCCCTAATGCCAATGCCAGCCTGGACTGCAAAGTCTACCCCCTTAACCTGACGGAGCAGGAGGAACTTGACAAGTTCTTAGATGAGAACTTGGAATCAGGACACATCCGACCCTCAAAATGTCCCATGGCCTTGCCCTTCTTCTTCGTCAAGAAGAAAGATGGAAAGCTTAGACCGGTGCAAGATTACTGCAAGCTCAACGAGATGACCATCAAAAACCAATACCCGTTACCCTTAATCAGAGAACTGATGGATCAGCTCAAGGACGCCAAGTATTTCACCAAGTTAGACATCAGGTGGGGGTATAACAATGTGCAAATCAAACAGGGAGACGAGTGGAAGGTGGCATTTCGAACCAACCAGGGCCTGTTCGAACCCATGGTCATGTTCTTCGGACTCACAAATTCTCCCGCCACATTCCAATAGATGATGAACGACCTATTCAAGGAACAGATCGCCAGGGGAGATGTCACCATGTATCTCGATGACATCCTAATCTGCACAAAGGACAAAGAACGACACCAAGAGGTAGTACGAGAAGTACTAGCCATTCTCCACACCAACAACCTATTCCTGAAGGCAGAAAAATGCGAGTTCGAAGTCCTCGAAACTGAGTACCTTGGCGTGATCATAAGCCAAGGCTCAATCCGAATGGATCCCGTTAAAGTCAAAGGAATCACCAAGTGGCCCCAACCAAAGAAGAAGCAGGAACTACAGTCATTCCTGGGGTTCACTAACTTCTACCGAAGATTCATATGGGACTACAGCAAGCACGTACGTCCCTTAACGAAGCTCACCGGCAAGGTGGACTGGCAGTGGAAATCAGAACAGGAAGCAGCCTTCCAAGAAATCAAAAGGAAACTAGCTGAGGAAGTGGTCCTGGCAATTCCCACCAGGAATGGGAGATTCAGAGTAGAAGCAGACACCAGCAAAGGTGCCATAGGCGCAGTTCTGTCTCAAGAACAAGAAGGAAAATGGAGACCAGTAGCATTCCTGTCCAAGGCACTAACCGTAACTGAACGCAACTACAAGATCTATGACAAGGAGCTGTTAGCCATCATGCTGGTGCTGGAAGACTGGAGGCATTACCTCATGGGGGCACACAAAGAGTTCGAGATCTGGACAGATCATCAGAACCTTCAGTACTTCTGAAAGCCCCAGAAGCTCAATCATCGCCAAGCGTGCTGGGTTTCAGAACTAGTGGAGTACCATTTCACGCTACACCACAAGCCTGGAACGGCCAACAAGAAGGCCAACCTGCTTAGTAGAAGGGCCGACCATGACCAGGGGAAGGGAGACAACGAAGAAGTAATACTCCTTAAACCAGAAGTATTCCATGCCATGATCATGCCCAACAAAGAAGAAATCCACAAAAAACTTCGCACCACAATCTGAGATGACACCAAGTGGGACAAGGGCATCTCTGACTCGCTCAAGCACCCTCGTGGGGTAACCCGAAAAGACAGCCTAATGTGCTACGACAGCCGACTCTATGTACCCTGAGATGCGGCGTTGCACGGAGAAATCATTGCCATTCACCATGATCACATCACAGCCAGACACCCAGGAACAGAAAAAACCAAGGAATTAGTACAAAGAGAGTATTGGTGGCCAAAACTCAAAAACAACATTGAACGATACGTAAAGGGTTGCGAAGTCTGTCAGCACACCAAGACAGACACGAAATGCAAGCATGCCCCATTGCACCCCAACGTGGTACCCACAAGACCATGGGAGCATATCTCGGTAGACATGATCACCCATTTACCCGACTCCAATGGCTATAATGCCATCCTCGTAATCGTCGACTGATTCTCTAAAGAAATCATTCCTGTCCCATGCTCCAATGAGCTCACTTCCCTAGGATGGGCAAGGATTCTGCAAGATCATGTTTGGGCCAAACATGGCATGTCCCAAAAGGTGATCTCCGATCGAGGACCCCAATTCGTCTCCAAGTTCATGAAAGAACTATACGCCATGCTGCACATTCAAGGAAACCTGTCCACAGCATACCACCCTCAAACAGATGGACAAACAGAGAGGGCAAACCAAGAGATCAACAAATACCTTCGGATATTCGTTAATCATCAACAGAACGACTGGAATGAATGGTTACCCCTTGCGGCATTCCAACATAACAATTGAAAACACTCCGCTACTGGATACTCCCCCTTTGAAGTTAATCATGGACAAAAGCCACATGTAACCCAAATCACACTCAAAGAAGGAACCAATCCAGCCGCCAAGGACTTCATAACTGACGTTCAAAAAATTCATGAACAAATGGCCAAGACCCTCGAACGAGCAGCGGAAGAGATGAAAAAGCAGTATGACAAGCATAAACAAAATGTGGTCGAATACCAACCTGGAGACCAAGTCTGGTTGGACTCTACCAATCTACACCTACCAAGACCCATGAAAAGGTGGGATGATAAACGCATAGGACCTTTCAAAGTACTCGCCAAGTATGGAGCATCCTCCTACGAACTCAAGCTCCCCGCAACCTGGAAAATCCACCCGTGTTTCAATGAAACCCTCCTAACCCCATATCACTCCCCGGAGTTCCCAATCCAAATACAGCCTATGGCGCCTCCACCAGATCTCATCGACAGACAAGAACAGTACGAAGTCGAAGAAATAGTGGATCGAAGGGAATGAACGGTGGGACGGGGAAGGCGACAAAAAACCAAAACCGAGTACCTCATCAAATGGAAAGGTTATCCAAGGGAGGAAAATTCATGCATCGACGAAGTCGAACTAGACAATGCTCGAGAAGCAATAGAGGACTTCGAACAGGTCTCATTCATTACAGCTCCACCCGCAGACTGGTGGGAAGACGGCGATGAAACAGACAGTTGGTCAGAAACCGAATCCGAAACCGACCACCCCTTGGTACAGGCAATACAAGAATACCTGATAAAATCAAATGCACACTCCCTACTTGGGGCTCACTTGCCCAAGTACAACGCAGTCGGGACGACTGCCTTAACAGGGGGGTAATATTACGATTTCATGCCGTATCTTATCTTATCCACCCCATCATAATCCTCATATGCTAATCCTCCGACTCTGATTGCATCCGACATGCCAGTACTGTTGTTGCAACTGCAGCCTATTTACGCATGTAATTTTGCAATCTAGAGTGTTTTACATGCATACTGAGATATAGTGAGTGAGTGGACTAAAACTACACGTCGACACTAATGCTACGTGGTGCAATGATATGAAATATAACTTATGGCATAAGAAGCAATGGGATTCTAAACAGGACATAGTCACAGCACTGTACCTGACAGGCATGCGTGATGAGAAGGCCAAACCCTATACCCAATGCCTTAGGCTCTAACTTACAGGCACGCTCATGGGAGCTAGATAAAACCTTGAAGATTGCAGTGACACTGAGAGTACTTAGTGCGCTCGCTAACTGTGACACATTGTACCTGAAAATCTGGGGAAATCCTTAAGCAAGATGACAGATATCACTGGTACAAACTTGGGCAATGGGCTTTGGCCGAAGTCCGCGAGCCCGCGTCCCATTGTTCTGAGTCCCATTGTTAGAAGACTCACTTGTTGCCGTGTCTACGAGAAGCCTCTGTGAATCCAAGAAAGAAGTCCTGAACGACATATGCCAGAACTGATAGTTCCGTGTGCCTAGACCTGTCGGTTGCTAGAGAACAAGCCCACGGGTGTTGGGAGAGCACCTCTTGGCACGTGTTTAGCAAGCTCACTATAGAAATGAGACTAAAACTGGGAAGTCCAACTCGGATGCTCAGTAAGGCAGCGGTGGCAACGTGCTACGCATGTAGGAGTCTGGGTACTGCGCGACGTTTGTAATTCTAATTCCCCTGTAGTATAAGTAGGCTGGTTACAGTAGGTAGAGGCAGGTTTCGAGCCCCCGAGTTCCCATGCACGTGTTGAAGGCGGTACCATAACAAAGGATCAGTTTGTGACTTCGAGCTGTGCATAGAATTAGCGAGCTCACTCAGAGAAATATGAGATACCCTTTTGATAAGACTTTTGAGAACTTAGTCAGAGTGAATATGAATCAGTGATGCTGTTTCTGTTCTGTTAAGTGTGATAAGTCTGTTTGGAGAATGTGTTGAAGTGGAAATCTGAGATCTGTTCTGTTCTGTTCTGTTCTGTTTCAGTCTGTTCCATGTCAGTTCTGTTCGAAGTTCCATTTCTGAATCTGTTTCTGAGCGCTTCTGAAGTGTTCTTGAGTCGAGATAACCTGCTGGAGTTAGTTGGAGAACCCCTACATACAGTTGTGTAGCGAGCAGGCAAAGTCAGTGCTTGCCTGTGGTGTTCTTTTAGTGAGCTCACTAAAGTTTCAGCATGTATTGCCTCTGTTTCTGTCGGGATCAGTGTCCCTTGTGTATTATAACTCAAATCTGCCTTGAAGGTTGCGTTGCGCCAGTGAACGACCTTCCTGTAAAAAGTTCCTAGACTTAGGAATTCATTAGAGAAAGCTTAGCTTTGCTAAGAGCGCTGAGAATAAGAGAAGCTCTTCGAGATATTGGAGTATAGTTGGATCGCATTAGAAATAATCACTCCCCCTAGAACTTACGAGGGTGATTGTAGTTTGTGTAGTTGTGTGAGTGTGTGTGTGGGTTTTTGAGGTTCGCCTTTTAGCCCGCTCACTATTCCACAGGTGCCCACAGCCAGCCTCTTCACCGTGTGTTTACTGCACCACTACAGACTCTTGTACTATATTTAGGATACCCAAAAGTGTATATAAGTATCTCGACTGCAGGTCTTAAACCTCAGTCTCGAACTAAAGTTTATTCACCCGATAACTTAGTCTGAACTCACTCTCGATTCGCTAAGCAATCGCTCCCTGCACATAAACCTGCGAGCAACACAGGGCACCTGACTGAAGTGTGAGTCATGCTCAGTTGTTTGATCTTGTTTGTGTAATCAGTCGCTAACACCAGGCAGGGAGGAATGGGTTTTCACCTTCTTCGAAGGTGGTTCTTCACCTGGTTTGCCCATGGACGATTTGGTTGAATGCGTCGATGTAGAACCTACTCGTTCCCCTCTGATCCTCGCTCTGAAGCTTGAGCATGGAGGCTCGCTCTTCTCTGTTGGGTAAGGGGTGTCGAAGTGTGTCTCACTCCCCCCTTGGCCAGGGTGTGAGTGACTGGAGCCAGACGGTGCTTGTTGCTCAGGAGGTTCCTGTTGATGAGCCATTGAGTCCGTGTACTCTCCCTCTTCCAGGGGTCAGTGCTCTTTGGCGTCGGGTGAGTTGGAGGATATGAAGAACTGCGACTGCCATTACTAGTGTCAAGATACTGAAGGTACTTCTGAAGATAATGGTGGCATGGTCTGAGGGGGTGAGTGTTATGGTTTATTCATTTTTCTTCGTTTTACTCAGCCAGATTACTCATATGCGATCGCAACAGACAGTTTCTCACAGTACTATTATTAGCGTACTCAAGTGTATTTAAGTAGAGCCTCAGCTGGTCTAAACTCCAGCTTCGGCTAAGGTTTAACCTACCTAACATCGAACTCCGTGTTTCGCGACTATCTAAGTTCGCTCCTGACTCCATTCATCGCCTTTGACCCCCAAGTGTATCGTCTACCGAAGTGCAAGTAGCGATCCTTGGTTGATCTAAGTCGATAAGAGTTAGTGGCTAACATTTAGCCGAAGCTCGACCTACGTTGCTCAGCGTCACTTCTGAGAAAGAGCGCTGCCCAACCTTTTTATGCGGTTCCCTATCGCTTGACCAGAGAGGTCGTCGCCTTGCGTTCGTGTGGACAATCTCGTGATTGTCAGCGCACAGCGAGCGGACCAACGGAAAAGCGTCCATCCAAAATTCACCCGATACACATCCTTGTTGCAGTAGCCCTTTGGGTTACTCCCTTCGACCTACTGCTCCAAGCTGCAGTAATCACCTGGGTTTTGCCCCACATCATCAACGATCCTATTTTCGCAGCTTTAACAACTGTGTTCCTTACCCTCGCCCTTATCCGAGTTTGTATCGCCGCACCGCTTTTAGCAGGACTGCTAGTAGCACTGTACGGTGGATACTTTCCTCTCGTCTAAAGGCACAACGAAACTTTTCAACCTATCCCTAAAGTCAGCTTCCCTGTTGGCAGTAATCCTGCTGACATTGACTGACCCTTCATTCGACGACGATATCCCGTTGATGACCGGCTCCGATTACGACGCCGACCTCAGCTTGATTATCGCGACCCTTGCCGCCTTAACTATCCTTGCCTTGACCGTCGTATGGTCCATCGTGGTCGCCGGATTATCTCAAAAATAAGCCCACGCACGGATGCCCTTATCCGACGCCATTCCCATAATCTCCGCGCTTTTTATAACCTTTTTCTTGTTCACCTCCTTGTACTACCTCCAACGGTGCTGTCGCCAGCAGAGGCACGTACAAGCCCAACTCCCGTTCCACTACGTCCCGGCGACACCAGCGTATCCACCACCAATAATATTCATACCCGCGGCCTCGCAGCAAACCCTTCACGATGGCCGACCTATCACACCCAGAGGACCTGGAGAGTCCCTCTACGGGTCGTCGCAGTCCAGCTCGGGATCCTCAGGACCGAGCACAGACTCCTACAGAAGCGCCACCGAGTCCGACGGGTCAGTCGACATCACCGATACCCGGGGCATACTCCTCGACCGAGGAGACTCACCCATTCCAGGCCTCTTCGCTCAGTCTCCAGTCACAAGCGAGTCAGGAGAAGAAGGAGGGAATCTGGAGCAGGGCAAAGAAGAGGATGTCGATACAGAGTTCGAAGGAGACGAGCTCACCGAGCTTGAGAGGATCCAACTCGAAGACCTCCTCGGTGACCTCTACCCGAACGAGGAGGAAGATGCTACCTATACCGGAGATGACCGGAGTGGACGCTCCCAGAACAGGTGGACAGACGCAGAGTGGAGAGTGGAGCAGCGAAGATACGCTAAAGGAAAAGGAAGGGACGACTTCGACGAAGATTCCGGAGAGCTTGGCCTTGGAGCCTCCGCGGCTACCACCCGTACAAGTAACGCACAGCCTATTCCAGAGTCCTGGCCGGCCGATAGGGGAGAGCCAGTCGCCTGGTACCCCCACACCAGTTGGGTCTACGCCGACGACCGGGAAGAAACTCCTGTGGCCGGAGTTGCGTCCGGATCGGAGCCCGACTCAGTCCCTGACCAGGCCGAGACCCCAGCACTCGCTCCCATCGACCCCGCGCACGAGCAGACGAGTGGGGAGCTTTGGGGCGAGTTCCCAGAGTACGGAGCCGAGGACCTTGGAACAGTTACCGCTTCCGAGCGCCTCGCCGGAGTCTCCAACTGGAGCCCGTCAGTCCCGTCGAGAGCCTTCGCCGACCCCGTCCCTCTCTCTCAGCGTCCGTGGCCGCTCCTCTATCATACGTACGTCGAGTCCCTCGGACTCCCTCGAGCTGCCCGGTCAGCCCCAGAAATTGAGGCCCGAATGGAGCGAGGAAGAGCGCATGACGCACGCGTCCGAAGGGCTGAGGAGGATGCCCTCCAAGGACCTGGAGGCTGGTGAGACCTTCCCCTTGAGCCCGACGCCACAGACACCAAGGTCGAAAACAGAATACGAGCCGCTGCCGTCCGTTACACAGGGGCAGCACGACGAGCCAGAACCGACCTCGAGGCAAGAGGGAGAGCCTGGAACTCCTACCAGTCGGAGATCTCCGACGAGGACTCAGACATCGGAAGGTGGAGGAGAAACAGGGAGATCGACCGTATCGCCCGAGAGAGGGAGGCGTCAAAGGATGCCGAGCCGACCACCCAACCGGACCCTCGAACTGACAGTGATGGCAGCGGTGAGAGCGGTCCTTCTTAATGGACCCTCTCCGAGGCCCGCCATCTTCGACCTCCTACCTTGGCACGGGCTGTATGAAATTATGATGGAGGATATGGAGAAGGACCCGCAGTGGTTATTCACCGAGGCGGGAGAAGATTACCGACACGCCCGGAGTATGGGCGATGTCTACTTGATGAAGAACATACTTGAAGTCGAGACGTGGCACCGAGCAGCTGGGGTATGGAACCAGGTCCACCTGGAGGACCCTAGGCAGGGGTGCGAACCCTATCGACGACCCCAACCCATGCCGAACCCCCTGGAGACAGGACTTTTTCGGCCCGGGATTCTTTGCAGGGGCCGGGAGGGATGACGACGACTTTGCAGATGCAGGGGCGGGGCCCTCTCATCCTGACAAAGGCAAGGGGTCCACGGTACCCCCAGTACCGCCTTCGGGACCACCCGATCCGCCCCAGAACTTTGGAGGATATCCCCCACCTGGGGACAATCGACACCTACGATCCCTCTCTCGGCCATCGAAGCTGCCGGCGCCGCCTCACGTACCTTCCCCACCAGACCCAATTCCTCCTTGGCAACTCACACCGGGGGCAGTCAACAACCCATGGAATGACGTAAAGCCCAAGTTGATCACCCAGCCAGAGTACTTCACCGGGGTGTCCTCGGACATCACGCGGTTCCTCCACCACTGCGAAGTTTACTTCCAGGTATTCCCCATGTACTACACGATGAACAATCAAGGACAAAATCCTTATCATATCACGTTTGCGCAAGGGTACCTACGGGGAGAGGCGCAACAATGGTGGGTTGATCAGTACTACCGCTATCGGGACCCGCAGGGTCATTGGAGATTCCCCACCTGGGCGGAATTCTCCCATGACCTCACTGTCCAGTTCCGAGAAGTAGTGGAGTTGACCATTTGGAAGGCAGAATGGAAGAAGGTCCGACAATCGGACTTTAAGTCAGCCATCGAGTTCTTTGCAAAGTTCGAACGGCTGGCCCACAAGTGCGAGGAATTCGGGGACGAGAAACAGATGTTCGAAGCGATCAAAGCCGCGATAAGGCCGACGGTGCGGAATACGGTTATGCATGGGGACAATGAGCGCCCCACAACCTACGCAGAGTGGAAGGCGCGAGTCCTAAGGATCGACGCTAACTATCGGTACGGAGTGGCCCAAGGACTGGGCAGTAAGTCCTCCTCGAACCAGGGAGGTTCGGGTCGAGGCAATCAAAACCAATCGAAGGGAAGCGGTCAGGGGTCTAGTGGCGATAAGAAGGACGCCACGGGAACCACCTATGGAGGTGCCGGGCAGCCGATGGAAATCGACAAGCTGCGGAGCGATAAATGGTGCTTCAAATGCGGAAATACCAGGTGGAGCCGGGACCATAAATGTCCCACCGACAAGTCGAAGTGGCTCCCCGTCAAACTCCCACCTCGCAAAAAGCCCAACGCCCAACGACTACGACAGCTACTCGCAGAGGCCGAAAAAGAAGAGAACGGCACGGAATCAAAGATCGAGGAGGTGAAGGAGGAGAAGTCGTCAAAAGACGAGCCGGCGTCGAAATAAGTGATTCGACGGTGTCGGCAAAGGACTCAGTTTCTACCGGTACGCGCTCATGTACTTCTAGTCGGACTTATACTATGTATGTAGGTACTCCCTATGAACAATATACCAACTTTTTCGCCGTGTTACCCATTGAAGAAACTGAGAAGAATGAATTGCCAGCTAATCACGGCGTAGGAGGGGATTCCCGCCACTCCGCGCAGCCTGCGCCCAGTACTGAACCCCTAGGGGCCGTCCGAGCTCAGGAACCCCTGGCTCACCGCACAGGGAAGGCCCCTCGAGGGCAGAGCCCCCTAGGTCGAGTCCCGACTGCACCCCAGACGTGGGGAGGTCACCCCGGAGAGGGAGAAAGGTCGACAACCCAGCCCGCTGGGCCTGCGTCCCCGCCTGTGGGGCCGCCTGCTCCAGCAGGATGCGTCGGAAAAGCAGCTGAGGCGATGAACTCGGATGACCACCCTCACCCAGTAGCCCTTACATCGGCAAACAGTGAGGACCTTTCAAGGGAGCCAATATGTGTGCCCCCGCGAAGGGTTACCCGAAGTACCGCCGGGTCCAGGAAGAGCAGTAAGTACGGATCCACTGTGGAGGTTACAACGCCGTGCACAAGTGCCCGTGGCCAGGGCCGAACACAGGGCAGCGAGCCCTCCACCACCTCAATGACCAAAGGTGCCCAAATGCCGCCTCGGGACCTTTCTCATCCCGGTGACCAAATGCCACTTCGAGGGAAGACCCCATCGGTCTTGTTGGAAGAAGTAGAAG
This sequence comes from Desarmillaria tabescens, assembly GCF_030435595.1. Lineage (NCBI taxonomy): Eukaryota > Fungi > Basidiomycota > Agaricomycetes > Agaricales > Physalacriaceae > Desarmillaria > Desarmillaria tabescens. Next base: position 47,059 of record NW_026848423.1, read on the forward strand.
ACGAAGAAGCCCACTTACGGTCCGATATCCCAGTCGTGACCCCAAAAAGGACGCCTTCGCCCATTGTCTCTCTCTCCGCGACCCTGAACAACAAGAAGGTGACCATGGAGATGTACTACGAGCCCCACGGCATCCTATGGACCCGACGAGCATTACAAATCGCTCGAGGGGATGCCGCCGCCCGCGCAGTACTCAACGGTTGGGTACACCCTCGACGTAGGGGAGAAGTAACCGACCAGCTGTGTCACCAACTGGAGGAGCAGACAGAAACGGCCAGCCAAGCCTGAGAAAGGTGACAGTGGATGGAAGATTTGCAGAAGCCCCCAATGTATATATGGGGGAGGAAGGGGCGTAACGTCTCGATAAAAATGCAATTAGAAACTTTGGACACGAGGGAAACCCACGCCGTGAGCGCCCTCGTCGACAGTGGGGCCACCGGTAGTTCAATCAACCGCGCCTGGGCCCAGTCCCATAATCTCAACCTTAAGAAAGCGGCCCGACCCGTTCCGGTCTATAATGCTGATGGCACTCGAAACAAAGGAGGGGATATCACCGAATATGCCGAAGTACGGCTGTGCATAGGAGACCACGTGGAACGGATCGAACTAGCCGTAGTTGATCTAGGCTCCACCCCTCTGTTCCTGGGGCATGACTGGTTACAACGTCACAACCCGCTCATCAACTGGGACACCGGGGCGGTTACCTTGGCCCGATGCACGTGCAGGAAAATCCCCTTTTCCCTCCCCGACACCGACCCCTCGGCACGATGGGACGAGTACAAGGAAGGGGATACCATTCTGGTAATAGACTTTGAAGAAGCCTTTCATGTACGGGCTATGGGGACTAGGGCTAATGAGCTGGCGGCTCAAGCCAACGCAAAGAAAGCCTCCAAATCCTTCAAAGAGATTGTCCTGGAGGAGTATCGCGAATTCAAGGATGTATTCGACAAAGAGAACTTCGATGAGCTACCCCCGCGCAAGCCCTGGGATCACGCCATCGAACTTATTCCCAACGCCAACGCCAACTTAGACTGTAAAGTCTATCCCCTTAATCCAGCCGAGCAGGAAGAGTTAGACCGGTTCCTCGACGAGAACCTGTCCACGGGACGAATCCAAGTGTCGAAATCCCCTATGGCTTCGCCCTTCTTTTTCGTGAAGAAGAAGGATGGGAAGCTATGTCCCGTCCAAGACTACCGTAAACTCAACGAGATGACTATCAAAAATCGCTATCCGCTGCCGCTTATCGGGGAATTGATGGACTGACTCAAGAAGGCCAAATACTTCACCAAGCTGGACGTTCGTTGGGGGTACAACAATGTGCGGATCAAACAAGGGGATGAGTGGAAGGTGGCGTTTCGCACCAATCGAGGGCTCTACGAACCGTTGGTAATGTTCTTCGGACTTACCAACTCCCCCGCAACATTCCAGTGGATGATGAACGACATCTTCAAGGACTTGATAGCGGCTGGAGAGGTGTCCGTATATTTGGATGACATACTCATCGCTTCCAAAACCAAGGCCGAACACAAGCGAATAGTACGGAAGGTGCTCAAGATCTTACGAGAGCACAAGCTGTTCCTCAAGGCGGGAGAAGTGCAAGTTCGAGGTGGAAGAAACCGAATACCTCGGAGTCATAATTAGTGAAGGAAAGATTTGTATGGACCCGGTCAAAATTGCAGGCCTCCTGGATTGGCTGACCCCCCGGAGGAAGCAAGAACTACAGTCGTTCCTCGGGTTCTGCAACTTTTACCGACGGTTTATCCGAGACTATAGCAAGCACGTCAAACCGTTGACGTCCCTCACCGGCAAGCAGGAGTGGAACTGGGGAGACTCTCAGCAGAAGGCGTTCGAGAAGCTCAAAGAGTTGTTCCGGGAGGAGGTGGTGCTCGCAATTCCATTGGACGAAGGGCGGTTTAGGGTGGAGGCGGACTCCAGTGAAGGAGCGATAGGGGCGGTGCTATCCCAATGGCAGGAGGAAAAGTGGAGACCGGTGGCCTTCCTGTCCAAAGCCTTGTCCGCGACCGAGCGAAACTATGAGATCTACGACAAGGAGCTTCTGGCCATAATGATCGCACTCGAAGAATGGCGCCAGTACCTTATGGGAGCCCGGGAGGACTTCGAGATTTGGACCGATCATTCCAATCTCCAATACTTCCGAAAGCCCCAGAAGCTTAACAGACGACAGGCCCGGTGGGTAACGGAGTTGGCTGAATACCAATTTACCTTACACCACAAACCCGGGGCCCAAAATCGCAAGGCGGATCTGTTATCAAGAAGAGCGGATCACGATCAGGGAAAAGAAGACAACCGCGACGTCGTAGTCCTCAAAGCGGAACACTTCCGGGCCCTAATCATGCCCTCCGCCGAGGAGCTCCACGAGCGGATCAAGGTAGCAACGCACAACCCCCGTCACTGGGATCGAGGGATCTCTGACTCCCTAAATCACGAAAAAGGGGTTTCCCGCGACCAAGACCTGTTGTGGTATGATGGACGGATCTATGTACCGGTAGACCGTGACCTCCGCGGGCAGCTCATAGCTCTCAAACATGACCATGTCACTGCCGGGCATCCAGGAATCAAAAAAACGAAGGAGCTGATATTACGCGACTACTGGTGGCCCCGGATGCGCCGAGATGTGGAAGCCTACGTAAAAGGTTGCGACGTCTGCCAACGAACAAAAGCAGATCGACGACCGAAGAAGGCCCCGCTTCATCCTAACGAAATTCCAGTACGACCGTGGACCCATATTTTGGTCGATATGATCACTAAACTCCCAGGCTCTAAAGGATTCGACTCCATCCTGGTCATCGTGGACCGTTTCTCCAAAGCCATTATCCCCATCGCGTGTACCGAAGAACTCACTTCCCTAGGCTTCGCCAAGATCCTGAGGGACTACATCTACGTACCCTACGGCGTGATGCCCGAAAAAGTAATCTCTGATCGGGGATCGGTATTCATCTCCAAATTCATGAAAGAATTTTATCGACTTCTTCATGTTGAGGGTAACCCCTCTACTGCTTATCACCCCCAGACGGACGGGCAGACCGAAAGGGTCAATCAAGAGATCAAGAAGTATCTTAAGATGTTCGTCAATGATCGACAAGACGATTGGAGCGAATGGTTGCCATTGGCCGCATTTACGCATAATAATCGCCAACATTCGGTGACGGGATACTCTCCCTACTGAGTACTCTTCGGGAGGGATGGAGAGGTTATTAAAAACCCTCGAAAGACGACCACGGTTCCAGCAGCAGGGAAACTGGTGGAAGAAAATAGAGAAGGCACAGAGCGAAGCGAAAAGGTCTTTGGAAAAGGCAGCGGAGTTGATGAAAAAAGCTTATGATAAGCACAAAAACACCGCCGTTCAGTATGAAGTAGGAGATAAGGTATGGCTGGATACGACGAATCTTCACCTCCCTCGCCCTACAAAAAAGCTCGGAGACCGTCGGGTAGGGCCCTTTATGATTACCATGAAAAAGGGGGCTTCAGCATACGAGCTAAAGCTACCCAAAGGCTGGAAGATTCATAACCGCTTCAACGAATCTCTCCTTATCCCTTATGTCGCCCCAGTCTTTCCGAACCAACCTCGTCCCGAGAGACCACCCCCGGAATTAATTGACGATGAGGAAGAATACGAAATTGAGGAGATTGTGGAACAGCGCGACAAAGTCATCGGTCGTGGGCGCACCCGTCGTACAATAACGGAATACTTGGTAAAATGGAAGGGATATCCAATGGAAGAGAACTCCTGGGTAAAACGCTCGAATATGGCTAACGCCGAGGAGTTGGTAACCGAGTACGAATCCCGAATCCAAAGGATCCAGTGGGAAATCGGCAAGCACGGAAAGGCGGTCGGGGTGGAAACTAAGACACCTCCTGGCGCCAAAACAGCGGATGATGAACCCGATACTCCATGCCTTACAGACGTCGAGACCGTTGACTCGGAAGCCCAACAGGACTCTAATCGCTCTTCCTCATCTATACCCTCGGTAACCTCGAACGAAGCAAATGGGATACCCACCGTCGGGGTTGACGACGAATCAGAAATCAACTTGGAAAGTCTACAACGAATCCATGAAGACTGGGACTTCGGTAGCGAACAGGGGGATACTGGGGAGGATGACAGCAATTCAACTTCCTACGACACCGAATCTGCGACACAGGAGGAGAGTTCAAGCTCATTCGGGACGAACGAGTCTTGAGGGGGGGGTAATGTTACGGTTTATTCATTTTTCTTCGTTTTACTCAGCCAGATTACTCATATGCGATCGCAACAGACAGTTTCTCACAGTACTATTATTAGCGTACTCAAGTGTATTTAAGTAGAGCCTCAGCTGGTCTAAACTCCAGCTTCAGCTAAGGTTTAACCTACCTAACATCGAACTCCGTGTTTCACGACTATCTAAGTTCGCTCCTGACTCCGTTCATCGCCTTTGACCCCCAAGTGTATCGTCTACTGAAGTGCGAGTAGCGATCCTTGGTTGATCTAAGTCGATAAGAGTTAGTGGCTAACAGTGAGCGGCATAAAGTTCATTGTACCACAATGAATGTTTATGATCTCGGGGTATGGTGGGTGCCATTTTAAATAATGGGCTGAAGGTTTCCTTTCTTTGGAAGTATAACAGTGACTGCCTTGAAGCAATACAGTTACCATTTCAACAATGGTAAGGGTAGTAAGGGCAAGCTTCAGCTAATTGTTATGCACTCACTCTAATCTGTGCCAAGGCTGGTCTCTATCCTGTCACTCGCATTTGGTGATTCAGTGTTAGAGAGGCATTGGTAGATTGCGAGAAGTTAGGCATCACTTATAGTGAAAGCAAGGAGCTTGTAAGAGTTAGGAGTATATAACCTTAGCCAAAGCTGGGGCTTAAGGCCACAGTGTAGGCTAGCTTAAATACATGTTAGACTCGTACTAAGAATAGTATCTATAAGGGCGCATGCAGGAAGAAGTGCATTTGCTAATGAATGAGGAGGGAGGACACTGAAAGAAGTGTGCTCCTGACTAATGAGAGTAAAGAGCGCATATCACCTGCATCTGTGTGGGACTCCATCTGAATAGGCTGCATCCCATAGACTGCCCTCGACCAGCAGTTGACTTGGGCCCAACCACTAAGAAGCATGATGCCATCAAGAGAAGCATGATGATGCATGCGGGTCATCGGTCATCTGGGGTGTGGCAGCTGGGAATTGGGGTGATGGCAACCAGGTAATCGGGTAGGAGGTGTGCTGGTGGAATATCATGGGTCTGAGAGATAAGATAGGTAGGTCTGGGGTTCTGGATGATAAGGATAAGATAAGATAAGGAAAATAGGGGTAAAGTCATAATAGAGATGGGTGCAAGAAGTGAGAATTGATTAAGAAAAATGCCATGCAACTACCATATGTACGTATTTACTGGCACCATCCTCATGTGGAAGTGCCAGCCTGACAGGATACCTCAACAGTAGCAACAGAAACTAATTGGCTGTTAGTTAGTTCAGTTCTGAAACTGGTAGCTGCAGGCCAACACTCACCTTGGAAATCTAAATGCACTCTGCTCTGCAAATTCTATGTGAGTTAACCCAACCAGGAGACCTAGAGGTAAAGAAAACAATGTGAACATTGTGTCATATATCGTCCGTCACGAAAATTCAGGGCTTGAGGCCATCTGGAGCATGAAGATCAGCCAAGGTACAAACTAGGAACACATACCATAGATTTGTGCAGCTAACAAGACTCTAAATTTGAGGTCATAAGCATAAGAACATACAATGAGAAGGAATAAAACTTACCGTGGTGGTGGGAGGAAGGAAGTGTGCACCATATGGTTGATCAATGTTGTTGATCTCGATATGGGCATCAACGCCTATAGCTTCACCCTGTATTATTAACCATCAAGGACAAATGGGAGGCAGTAGGGTGTGCTGATGTCATGCTAGATGGCATGGAGGAGAAAAGAGGGTAGGAGGAAGGAAAGGGCAGGAGATGAGAGGTTGAGTTGATGGAGATAAGGGAATAAGAGGGACACATTTTGACAGGCTGTCAGCAGGACTCTCTGATAAATTTACCAAGAGAAACCAGCAAGATCACAGGGGTAGAGATGCGATAATGGAATACATTGGTGGCCAGCATACCTTTCAAAATCGCTGAACTTCAAATATCTTGATAGCACTATCAACATCTGACATCTGCTTCATTATTCTCTCTTTGTGTTCTCTCCAGGTCCTTTCCACTTGAAACTCCATGCTGTTTCAGATCGGATTCCTTGGATATAAAAGCCAGGTCGATTTTAGGATCGAACTCCAGCTCCCTGCTTTATTCCCACTTTACCCCTTCATCCTCCCCTCCTCTTTTGACCACTACTTCCTCACTCTCGACTCTGCTACTAAGTACCTAGTATGCTCTCGCTGAGTGCATGGGCCAGACTGTGTACCCTACCCCGGACTACCACCACCACCACTGCTGCCACCATTTACTATAGTCTCACTCTAATTCTTCCAAACATTACTCTCCTTGTCAATTTACCTTATTTATCACCTTCTAATACTTGATTTTCACTCTCAAGAATCTGAAACCAACCCTGCACTTTTTGCAACAATGTCTCACCCACTGCCTCCCTTTGAAAACCCCAGCCTCGACCACCTCCCTCACCCTCATACTCCTCCTGGAGAGCTCAAACCCCCTTCTACTGTGTTTGTAGGTTTGGAGCTCGCTGTGTCTGGACTGGATTGGTCCTCAAAGTCATCTGCTCAGACTGACTTTGTGGCCATGTACCCTCACATTGTCCAACACGCTTGCCTCACCTCACCCCAAACCTACATGCCTTTACCCTCTGATCTTAAAGTTGTCTCAGGAAATGCTCGACAGGCAGTTGATTATGTTTTCATATCCCTATCCCCATCGCTCTCCGCCACTCCTCACCTCGACATTCTATATGGCATCAGGTGTGCTATCATTGCTCATGGCAGGCTCAAAGCCAACTGGAAGGTTACAAGTGGGTATGACCGAACTCAAAGGGGCTTCTTCAACATGGACAGTGCCAATGATGCTGAGAATATGAAGGACCAGCTCGCTGCTGCTCTGAACAGCAGGGGATTGCTCTTTCAGTTTCATACCATCACACCCCTCATGAACTCTATCCGTGTTGCATTTGACTTTCTCGATCCTGCATCCATTGAAAACCTGGAATCCAACCCAATAGTTATCAATCATCATGTCTTTCTCATTTTCCAGCCTTGTTTCATTGTGCTGGAATTTGGATATGACATTGCTATCACTGGTTGTGGTGGAATTCAGGGTTTTCAGGGTGGGATGGATGCAGTCATTCATGACACTATTGGTCCTCACTTGATTATCTGGAGCAGGATGGAACTGAATGGTGACACTTACATCGTCATCATGGATAGCTTTGACACCACCATTCGCCTGCTCAACACCGACCTGCCTCTGCCTTGGGGCATGCCTCCCTATGTCACCATTTTGAAACCCATGTATCTCTTCTTCTTTAACCTGCATGGATGTCCTGCCTCTCCTACTTATCTTCATAGTGAAAACTCGGCCACAGCCTCTGCCAATCTTCAAAACCTGCAACAGCAGATTGATCTACTCTGCGAAAACAGTGTACAAACCGTTCAATCCATTCAGAATGTCTTCAACATCCAGAACCAGTCTCTTATGAATATTAACATCTCTGTCAATGCTCTTCAAAATGTGTTTGCAATGTCTGTTGCCTCTCAAACTGGTCTACATCACTTGACTATAGCAGACAATGAGCTCACTCATCTTCACACTGAACAGTCCTCTAAGGAGCTTTTCTTGCTCATGACTCCTAATGATGATGTCAAGGCATAGGCCAATAATCAGATTGCTGTGCTTGACAGGGCCATTCAACTTCAAGACAAATTACGAGGTGAAGCTAATGTCTACTATACATCACTGACTGACAGGATGGTGACCTTCTCATTGACGCCTTCCACTGATGGGCCCCCACTTCCTCCCCATCAACACCCTGAAGGCGAGGAGGACAACCACCCCCATCAACGTCATCGTCTCGACACTGTCCATGAAAATAACACACCCCAAATGGATCAATCTGTGAGCATTCCTCCTTTCCTTCATGTTTCTTCTTGTAACCTTGCTTCATCTCCTCTCACTATCAGTGAACCATTCAATCACCTTCAAAAATGTTCTGCTGATCTGGGCGAGATATGGGAGTCAATATACATCTTTCTTCTCCTTCTATGAAAAATCATTATTCTATCCCTGTTCTTTTCCATCTCCTTCTTTTCTTCTGTTTCTTCTCTTCTGTATCTGCAAATATGTCTCAGTCCTTTCAGACTGTCTCTGTAAATGCGAATGGTTTTGCCAATGTTATGAAACATTCTGCTTTTTCTAACATTGTGTCAGCCCACTGTCTGCATGCCTGGTTGATTGCTGAGACCAAGTCTCAATCCTCTGTGCACTTGTGCATCAACATACCAGACTATAAGGTATTTGAATCTCCTGGTGTTAAAGCTGACAGAACCACCTCCAAATGGGGTGTTGCGTTAGGTGTTACTGCATCATTGCATTCACAAATGGTCCTGCTGCCACCCCAACTGGCCGGAAGAGCTGTATGCATTGATGTCATTATCCCCTCAGACTCTGGTAGGGGCTTTCCCCATCACCTCGTGGGGGTATATGCTCCATACAATCCAGGGGGAGCTCCAAACCTGCATGACACTCTTCATGACTTTTGGGACCACATTTACCACCTATGTGCAACTGCTCAACACTCCTGGCAAGTCATAGGTGACTTTAATGCTACTCTTATGTCATCTGAGGTAATGGGTGAAGCGACTGGTAATAATCATGCATGCACTGCATACTGTCACTTCTTACAGCAGTCTCATGGGATTGATACATGTGAAATCCAGAATGATAACGATGCTCATCATGTGTTCACCCTCAATGCCTACAATGGCTCCTGTTGGTCCATCATTGACCATTGTGTGCACTCTGCCCATGGTATTGATATCTCAGTCATCTCCACTCCTCAGTCTTTTATGCCTGGAACTGATCATCAGCTGATATCTTCAGCAATTGTCTGCTCACCCCCAGCTGCCCTCAATGCTTCATCATCCTTGTCATCTGCATGTCCTCAAGATCAGTCCCCATATCCTCCCTGCTTCATTGTCCCTAAATGACATGAGTCTCACCGATTTAAAACATTTGCTGACCATGTTGACCTTCTTGCACGGGAAGCAAAACTCAATGAACAACCAATCACCAATGACTCCAATTATCTCTTCCAGTGGCAGGCACTAACAGATATATTCCTCACTGCTGGACTCGAAGCTTTTGACATGCCCAAGGCTCACCACTCATCAAACCAAAAGATAATCAACCCCACAATCAGCCTTATCCTTCGCAAGTACTCTCAATTGAACAGGTTTATCTCTGCATTGAAAAGGAGGTTGCTGCTTCAGTTGTGCACTCGAAACCCTTGGACAGCAACTTATCTTCAGGCACTCTCCGGTCATCCTTTTCTTCATCCACTCTTGTCTCTGCCATCTCTCTTCTACTCACCATCTTCTCTTCTCTTTTTCAGGAAAGCACATTCTTCCCTTTCTAAGCTTTGATATAAAGCTGAAAGAGATGAATGACACTTGCACTCTACTGCCTATGATAAGAGCCGTCTTAACAGATGCCTTTTTGGTGGTTCTGCAAAGTGTCTTTATCCTCCTTCTAACTTTCAAGGACCCCCTCCTGCCATTTCAGTTCCTAATACTGATTACCCCTCTTCTCGAACCTATCTCACAAGTGCCCATGATATAAAATCGAAAACGATGGCCTATTTCTCTTCACTCTATGGCAGAAACACTTGACCAGATCTGCCGAAGCCTTGGTTGGACTGTCCTTCTGTTCGTTTTATCAGAGACAAGACCAAACTCACCCCATTTAAATGGCCCCAACAAATTGACATCCTTTCTGGTCACTCCCTCATTCATAAAGATAATCTATGTCCAGCTCCTGGTCCTGATCAATAGGAGAAATGGATGGTGAAGAGTCTTCATGACTTTTCTTTTCAACTTGTTTTTGTTAAGCACTAACTCTAATCTGGACCAAGGCTGATCTCTATCCTGTCACTCGCATTTGGTGATTCAGTGTTAGAGAGGCATTGGTAGATTGCAAGAAGTTAGGCATCACTTTATAGCGAAAGCAGGGAGCTTGTAAGAGTTAGGAGTATATAACCTTAGCCAAAGCTGGGGTCTAAGGCCACAGCGTAGGCTAGCTTAAATACATGTTAGACTCGTACTAAGAATAGTGTCTACAAGGGCACATGCAATGAGAAGTGCGTCTTTCAACGAATGAGGAGTGAGGACACTAAAAGAAGTGTACTCCCAACGAATGAGAGTAAAGAGCGCATATCACCTGCATCTGCATGGGACTCTGTCTGAATAGGCTGCATCCCGCAGACCGCCCTCGACTGGTGGTCGACTCTCATCCAACTACTAAGAAGCATGATGCCATCAAGAGAAGCATGATGGTGCATGCGAGTCATTGGTCATCTGGGGTGCAGCAGCTGTGAACTGGGGTGATGGCAACTGGGTAAACGGGTAAGGAGTATGCCAGCAGAATATCATGGGTCTGAGAGATAAGATAGGCAGGTCCGGGGTTCCAAGGGATAAAGATAAGATAAGATAAGAAAAAATAGGGGTAAAGTCATAATAATACCCCCTGACTAAGACTGTCGTCCTGACAGTCCTTTAGTCGTACTCACTCCCTGAATCGAGGGAGTTAGTAGATTCCATATCCCATTTATAATCCTCATTTTGCTCCCAGGCAGACATGCCCTGTTCTTTGAGGGGGAAACTAGGGTCGGTTTGAGTCGTTAGGGGAGATCTGGAACATTCATCTTCGAAGACGTCTTCATCTGTGTCTGATGAATAAAAGTCCTGCTCGTTGGAGAATAATGAATCGGTATTATTCCTGTTTGCGACTGGGAAGAGTGTTGAGCTCTCAGTGGTTGAAGAGCCAGGAGATGATATGGTTATACATCCTCCTTCATTTTCCAAGTGTCGCAAATCATGATCCTGTACACGGTCTTCCTTGTTCTCATATTGTTTGACGAGTTCTTCGGCATTGGCGAGATTGCTCCTCTTGACCCAAGTAGCTTCCTCCACTGGGTATCCTTTCCATGTGACCAAATATTCTGTTATGATCCTCCAGCTGTGTCCTCGGCCGATGATACAGTTGTGGTCCTGAAGTAGTTCTTCTACTTCGTATTCTTCTTCACCTTCCACGAGTTCTGGTTCGGGTGGCAGAGGTTTTTCCTGGTTGGAAAACTCTGGGGGGACATACGGAGTTAGGTATCGTTCGTTGAACTTGTTGTGGATCTTCCATCCTGGTGGTAGCTTTAGTTCATATGCAGAGGGCCCCTTTTTAGAAATAATCTCGAAGGGGCTGACACGTTTGTCACCTAGCTTTTTTGCCGGTCGGGGGAGGTGAAGGTTGGTTGAGTCCAACCAGACTTTATCTCCTGGTTGGTACTCCTGTGCAGGGCGAGTGTGTTTGTCATAAGCCTTTCTCATAACTCCGGCAGCTTTATTCAAAGAGTCTTCTGCTTGCTTGCATACTCTCTGGAGGCTTTCAACGAAGTCAGTTACCGATGGTGTTTCCGACTGCCTCACCACGGTTGGGCGAATTTCCCCATCTTGTCCGAAGACGATTTTGATGGGGGAAAAGCCCATTGCAGAGTGTTGGCAGTTGTTGTGAGCAAATGCTGCCTACTGCAGCCATTCGCTCCAGTCATCCTGTTTGTGGTTAACGAAGACTCAAGGGTATTTTTCGAGTTCTTGGTTAACCCGTTCTGTTTGCCCATCTGTCTGAGGGTGATAGGCCATTGATGGATTTCCTTGAATATTCATCATGGCGTATAGTTCAGTGATGAACTTCAACATGAATTGAGGTCCACGGTCAGAGATGACCTTGGAGGGAGTAACTCCAAATCGGCAAATGATCTCGTCGCATAGGATTTTGGCCCATCTGCTCAAGGAGAGTTCTTTCATGCAAGGAATCAGCATGATGTATTTCAAGAACCGGTCTACGACGACTAGTACCACGTCATAGCCTTTGGATTCTGGAAATCCAGTGATCATGTCAACCGAGATGTGTTCCCAAGGTCGGAATGGTACAGCGTTAGGATGTAGCAGGGCTGCTTTCTGCTGCATATCAGTTTTCGTCCTTTGACACGCCTCGCATCCTCATACATAAGTTTCCACGTCCCTTCACATTTTGGGCCACCAGTAGTCCCTTAAGACCAATTCCTTGGTCTTTTCGATGCCTGGGTGCCCCATGGAGACATGATCGTGGTGATGGGAGATAAGTTCTCCTCGTAGGGTGTGGTCGTGGGGGACGTAGATACGTCCATCATAGAATAGAAGGTGGTCTTTCTCAAGGACCCCCTTCTCATGGTTGAGGCTTGAAGCAATCCCTCGGTCCCACTGTTGGTGATTGCTTGTTGCCCTTCTGATTTTGTTATGAATTTCTTCCTCGGTTGGCATTATTAGAGCATGGAAGAATTCCGGTTTCAAGAGGACAACATCATCATTGTCCTTCTTGCCTTGGTCATGGTCAGCCCATCGACTTAGAAGGTCGGCTTTCCTATTGGATGCTCCCGGTTTGTGGTTGAGCGTGAAGTGGTATTCCGCTAATTCAGTAAACCACCGTGCTTGTCTGTGGTTGAGTTTCTGGGGTTTGCGGAAGTATTGCAGATTTGAGTGATCCGTCCAGATTTCAAAATCTTGATGGGCACCCATAAGATAATGTCGCCATTCTTCTAAGGCGATCATTATTGCTAGTAATTCCTTGTCGTAAATCTCATAATTCCGTTCCGTTGCGGAAAGAGATTTTGATAGGAATGTGATCGGGCGCCATTTCCCTTCCTGTTCCTGTGACAGGACGGCACCAATTGCCCCTTCACTGGAGTCCACCTCCATGCGAAACTTGTTGTAGTTGTTTGGCATCACCAAAACGACTCCTGTTGCGAATTGACATTTGAGTTCCTCAAATGCCTCTTGTTGTTCCTTTCCCCATGTCCAAGGAATTTTTCCCATGAGTTTCATCATTGGTTTGATGATTGCGCTATAGTGCCAGATAAATCGCTGGTAGAAGTTGGTGAATCCCAGGAATGACTTTAGTTCCTGTTTCTTGGAGGGTGCTGGCCAGTCCGTAATACCAGTGATTTTTACTGGATCCATTTTAATGGATCCTTCACTGATAATGACCCCGAGGTACTCTGTCTCGAGTACTTCGAACTCACACTTTTCTGCCTTTAAGAACAATTTGTTCTTTCACAGAATCTTTAGAACTTCCTGCACAATTCTTTGGTGTTCTGCCTTGTCCTTGGTGAAGATGAGGATGTCATCCAAATAAATGGTGACCTTTCCCTGAGCAATGAGATCTTTAAAGATATCATTCATCATCCACTGGAATGTGGCCGGCGAATTGGTTAATCCAAAGAACATAACCATGGGCTCGTAGAGCCCTCGGTTAGTGTGGAATGCAGCTTTGAACTTGTCCGCTTTCTTGATTTGAATGTTGTTGTATCCCCAACAGACGTCTAGCTTAGTGAAATACCTTGCATCCTTTAGCTTATCCATAAGATCAGAGATAAGCAGTAAAGGATAGCGATTTTTGATGGTTATTTCATTAAGCTTGTGGTAGTCTTGTACTGGCCGTAACTTTCCATCCTTTTTCTTGACGAAGAAAAAGGGAGATGCCATCAGGGACTTGGAGGGTCGAATTCAGCCAGTAGCCAGGTTTCATCAAGGAATTTGTCCAACTCCTCCTGCTCCTTTGGGTTTAAGGGGTATATCTTGCAGTCTAAACTGGCATTGGCATTGGGAGTCAGCTCAATGGCATGGTCCCAAGGTTTGCGAGGGGGGAGTTCATCGAAGTTTTCCTTGGCGAAGACATCAATGAAGTCTTGGTAATGTTCGGGGATGATCTCCTCGAACGACTTTATTCTCTTTCCCTCATTGGCCTTGGCTGCTAAGTCATTGGCTTTATGCCCCACTGCTCATATGTGAAAGGCTTCCTCAAAGTCTATGATGAGGATGGTGTCCCCATCCTCAACTTTGGTTCCCCACTGCTGTTCTGGATCTTCGTCTGGGAGACGGAACGGTATTTTGCGGCAGTCACAGCATGCCAAAGTTACCGAACCCATGTTCCAGTTGATAAGTGGGTTGTGCCTTTGTAACCAGTCGTGTCCTAGGAAGATGGGTGTGGTTCCTAGGTCAACGACTGCTAGTTCGATATGCTCGCTGTGGTCTCCGATCTTAAGTCAGACTTCAGCGAATTCAGTGATGTCGCCGCCTTTGTTATGAGTACCATCCGTGTTATAGACCGGAGTGGGGTGAGCTGCTTTATGCATGGTAATACCATGATCACGGGTCCACTGTCGGTCAATAGCGCTTCCGGTACAGCCACTGTCGATCAGGGCCTTTGCAGAGTGATGGGCCATAGTATCAAAGGTCTCCAATTGTAGGGTGATGGTGATATTTTGCCCCTTTGCTCCTCGGACGTATTGGGGTGGTTTGGTAAGCTGGTCCATATGTTCCAGCTTTTGGTATTCATCCAAATAGGACTCCCCGACTTGGTTCTCCAAGTCAGTAACCAGTGGCTCATCCACCTCCGCTTGTCATTGAGGGTGGACCCACTGTCTGAGAAGTGACATCTTCTCTCCTGGAGTCTTGGCGAGTCGCATGGCTCGCCAAGTCCAGGTGGCTCCAAAGGGCTTCAGCCATTGGGAGTCCTGAGAGTACTCCGCTGATACTGGGGATATCGGGGTCTTCCTCTCGTTGTTGCAGTCCATAGGCCACAAAGGCCCTGCTCCTATGACCATGCGACCAGTCAGTTCCCTTTCACCTCGGTGCGGACACCCACTCGGGTTAGTTGGGACTTCACTGGATTTTGGAGAGTTCTGTAAACTCTTTAAATACCTAGGGTTGCTTTTGCTGTTAGTACCTTCCTTCAAGGAGGTACATACCTGGGAAGGGGAGCCTCTCTCCCCTGTTCAGCCTGCTTGATCCTTGTGGGTGATTGAGCTTTTTCAGCCGGTGTCCTCTGCGATAGAGGTGGCCATTTCCTGGGTATCCTTTCTACATGGTTCCACGTGTGGTGCTGGGTTATCTCCTGAGGCTTTACAACAGTCTGTCATTGGGTCTGCTAGGGTCCGCCAGCCTTTGGCTTCGTCCCTAGACTCGCCTGGATTCCCCGGCCTCACCATCACTGAAGTGGTCTGTCGTCAGGGAATCTTGATGCACGGAGGAGATGCCAGTTCACCATCATCTGGATCCATTGCTGCTATATGCGACTTTCCCGGGAGTTGGACTACATAGTCCTCATTTTGACCTCCCATATGGTGGACGTTGCCTGCAGGGAACAACGACATCACACCCCCAAGGTTCCACCCTTGGTCGCCTGTTGAACTGGTAGGCTCTGCTATGTCGTACGTGTGCCCCAAAGGGGTATTTGCAGTGGCTTGGACACAGCCAGTACTGCCAGTACTAGGACTTGACTGGTGGGGTTCATTGCTAGTGAAAGCAGTGGAAATCCCATGTACGCTGTTAATGGGCAAACTTGAGGGTCCCCCTCCTGCTTTTAAGCAAGCGTCGAAAGGCAGGGACAGGCATGAGGAGCCCCATCGCTCCTGGGCTTTGTTCCTGGTCATACCTGGACTCTTGATCCGTTGATCAAGAACTTGATCTGGGTTCTTGATCGAACAATCGAGAGTTGCTTCTGGATCCTCGATCGACTGATCGAGATCCGTCTCGCACTGGTACGGCCTCGAGTCACTAGTCGGGTCTGACTCTTTTGTGCCCAACCCTCAGGGTTCATTGCCTGATGGGCAGTGGTAATCCCCTGATACACCATTCTTGTTTTGCAATTCCTTCATAATGCGAGATGAATGCGATTTATTGTTACAAGTATCTACAGATACAACATAAGCATGAATATTCGTGTTATAAGGCACACCATGATAAACCCCAGCTGACAAAGTAGAATCGCAAAGTCCTACACTGGCGTCTCTTTTATCTCCTTGATCTCTGTCGGGCTAGTGAGGTCTTCTTCCTCTATTTCTGCTAGGACGGCTCGGAGACGGGTTGCAAAAGTCGATGGCTTTTTCTTTGGGAATTTTAGCCACTTTGACTTGTCAGGCGGGCATTTATTGTCCCACCCCTGGTGTCCAGTGTGTCTGCACCAGAAACATTGCTTTTCTCTTTTGAGACAATCGATGTCCATAGGTTCGCCTTCACCGCCATAGGTGAATCCAGTGGCATCCCTTTTGCCCTTCGAGCCACTCGAAGAGCCCCCCACTGTTCCAGGCCTGGAACCAGCGGTCCCGCTGGGATACTTCCCGCCTTGGGCGAGATGAACTTGGTAGTTCTCATCCATTTGTAGGACCCTGCGCCTCCACTCCCAGTAGGTGGTAGGCCGCATATTGTCTCCGCCCATAATAATCTCCTTGACCCTGGGCCAGATTGTGAGAGCGACGACTTCCTCCATTTCCTCGTCATTGTGGAAGCGTTCAGCTTCCACAGCCAGTTGTTCAAACCTCTCAAAGAATTCAATGGCCGACTTGAACTGCACTTGCTGCAGTTTCTTCCATTGCATCTGCTTGATTTGAACCTCTGCTACCTCCCTGAAACATGTTCGGACGTTTTTCTGGAAGGTTTCCCAAGAAGGGAGACGATGCCTCCCACTGTGTGGGTCCTTATAGTGTCGTTGTTGATGGACCCACCAGGTCATCGCTTCCCCACCAAATCGGTGGGCCGCAAAGACTACTCGACTTGGGCCATACCCATATGCTTCGTTGAGTGTGAAGTATTGGGCAAACACCTCAAAGTAGTATTCGCAGTGATTAAAGAAGTGATCTAGGTTGCTGGCCTTCCCGTGGAACTTGTCAGGGACCTCTATTAGCGTTGGTTTGATGTTTCCCCAGGGGTTGGCTTGCCCATCGGGGATAATCCACCCATTTGGCAGATCAGGTGGTAGAGGGGGATTGGCAGGTTGTGGTAGTGATCGGAGGTTCTGATCACTACGGGGTGACGGTGGTTGCGCTGGAGGTCGAGGTGGTATGGGTGGAGGTCCTCCTCCACCACCTCCTCCTGGTCCTCCTGGACCACCACTGCCTTTTCCGGGTGGAGTGGGTGCTGGTTCACCTTTTCCTCCTGTGGGCGCTGATTGTGAGGGTTCTCCACCCATGCTACAGGCATGGAAGGTTCCTCCTCCTGCCGCTTCCAGTCCTAGTGTGCTGGATGGTGCCCAGGTCATATCCGGGATTGGATTTTCTGGGCCTACTATTCCCAGGTTTGTGAATGACTCTTCACCGTAGCGTCTCCCTGGTGCTATGGGACGGTCAGGATGTATTTTGTTCCAATCAATGGTGGCGTGATACCAGGTTTTGGTATGAAGTATCTGGTCCTCCAGTGCGGAACCTAATTCTGCAGCATTATATGCTTGTCCTTGGTCAGACGTGGCCCAATCCACATTGTACCATAATCGTCTGCTTGTCCACTCTAACATTTGCTGCCATGTTAGATCATATATTTGTCGGTCCATAAGTTCCTGTACTTGAGCCTTGGACGAACTCGGGTGGGTCATCGGAGGGGTTTGTACTGTGGGGGCTACTGGGCCCATTCCCCTGGTGTCGCTGGTCAATGACCAGGCTGGCTCAGGTCCAGGGGTCTGTCCTGTTGTCATGGTCGGGTGAAAAACCGATGACCTGGTATTGGGAGAATATCCCATATCCTGCATACCAGTCATCGTTCCAGTCTCAAACACCCCTGAAGTATCTGTAGTACTCATCCCAGATCTCCAGGGCATCTTCACATTTCCAGATCCAGGGCCATAGGTCTCGGAGTGGGAGGAAACCCCCAACGTATCCATCGGGTAGGAACCCTCCTTCTGGAACAAGGAAGGGCTTGAGCTCAATAGAGGGTTCTGCTCCCTCATACTCGTCGATGGCCAAGGTTCTGAGACGTCGACAGACGGAACAGTTGTAGTAGGGGTATGGATGGGGAGGGGTTTGGTCAAGCTCCCTCGGGATGTGGTTCAGGAGGATGATAGGGTCCGGAAGGGGTTGGTCTCTGGCAAACCAGTCGAGGATTCGGTCTCCCTCAGGCGTGTCTCCTGGGAAGATAACCCACTGTCCCTGGCTAATTGGGGATCCTGGGTGGGTGTAGTACTCTGGGAGCTCCTCATTATTACTGTCGGAGTACTTGGTGAATACGATGTCATCAGGTCCATCTTTGATGGCGTCATTGGTGGAAGTCTCTGATATGTGGGCAAAGCATGGCTCGGCAAAATCTCTGAGGTCAGCAATGGTGATGAGGGTCCTGGGGAGGACCTCGGATTTGGGTCAGGGAGAGGGCCAGACAAAGTCTGACTCATGGATGGAGTCGTCGTCCCACCATGAAGGGGGTCCTTCAACTCTGTAGGTTCCATTGGGGGTGTATGACGAGAGAGAGATTGGGGCATCGTGCCACTCTGGCTCTGGAGATTCATCTCTTCGATGTCCTCCTGCATCGTCCACTCTCCGTACGTCCCCTGGTCCCCAAGTAGGGAGGAATGGGTTTTCACCTTCTTCGAAGGTGGTTCTTCGCCTGGTTCATCCATGGACGATTCGATCAAATACGTCAATGTAGAACATACTCGTTCCTCTCTGGTAGAGACGCTCTCCATCATCATCGAACCCTGGGATGGCTGCTGATAACTCTGTGGAGGCGATTGATGGCTCCCTGGAGTCATTGTTGTCGCCCCATGTCGTGGCATCCCAGGACCCGTCTGCATTGGTCCAGTACTCGATGGTAAATCTGGGGTCGACTCGGCTGTCTCCATCGTCTGGAGGGATGCTGAGTCATCTGAGCTCTTCTTCCCGAAGGGATTCTTCACCTTCACCATCTCGCTGATCCTTGCCCTGAAGCTCGAGTGTGGGGGCTTGCTCTTCTCCATCAGGTAAGGGGTGTCGAAGTGCGTCTCGCTCCCTCCCTGGCCGGGGTGTGAGTGAGCGGAGCTGGACGGTGCTTGTTGTTCGTGAGGTTCCTGTTGATGAGCCATTGAGTCCGTGTACTCTCCCTCTTCTGGGGGTCGGTGCTCTTTGGCATCAGGTTGGTTGGAGGATATGAAGAACTGCGACTGCAGTTACTAGTGTCAAGATACTGAAGGTACTTCCGAAGATAATGGTGGCATGGTCTGAGGGGGTGAGCAGCATAAAGTTCATTGTACCACAATGAATGTTTATGATCTCAGGGTATGGTGGGTGCCCTTTTAAATAATGGGCTGAAGGTTTCCTTTCTTTGGAAGTATAACAGTGACTGCCTTGAAGCGATACAGTTACCGTTTCAACAACAGTAAGGGTAGTAAGGACAAGCTTTGGCTAATTGTTATGCACTAACTCTAATCTGTGCTAAGGCTGGTCTCTATCCTGTCACTCGCGTTCAGTGATTCAGTGTTAGAGAGGCATTGGTAGATTGCGAGAAGTTAGGCGTCACTTATAGCGAAAGCAAGGAGCTTGTAAGAGTTAGGAGTATATAACCTTAGCCAAAGCTGGGGCTTAAGGCCACAGCGTAGGCTAGCTTAAATACATGTTAGACTCATACTAAGAATAGTGTCTACAAGGGCATGTGCAATGAGAAGTGTGTCTTTCAACAAATGAGGAGTGAGGACACTAAAAGAAGTGTACTCCCAATGAATGAGAGTAAAGAGCGCATATCACCTGCATCTGCACAGGACTCCATCTGAATAGGCTGCATCCCGCAGACCGCCCTCGACTGGCAGTCGACTCTCATCGAACTACTAAGAAGCATGATGCCATCAAGAGAAGCATGATAGTGCATGCAGGTTGTCAGTCATCTGGGGTGCAGCAGCTGTGAACTGGGGTGATGGCAACCAGGTAAACGGGTAAGAAGTATGCCAGCAGAATATCATGGGTCTGAGAGATAAGATAGGCAGGTCCAGGGTTCCGAGGGATAAGGATAAGATAAGATAAGGAAAAATAGGGGTAAAGTCATCATAGTTTTGGATCTCTGGAACTATTGTATTGTCACTTCTCATTTTTCTCAGTGCATTAAACCCTCATCCATCTCTTTAATTCACAAGTGGGGTGATGCCACAGATCTTGCTAACTTCCATGGTATTTGCACAAGTAACCTGTGCATGAACATGCCTTTTGCTTGGTTGAATTCACTGCTAACTGCCTATATTGCTGAAAATGGTATTCTACCCAAAGGCCAGATTGTGACTCAACCTGGAGTTCAAGGTCATGATCTCACCTCTTTTCTATCACAGCTGGAGACTTGGTCTGACTGAACCAAAACTCCCTTGTATGTTATCCAGCATGATCAGAAAAAGGACTTCAACAGACTGGAACCTCAAGGTTTTTACAATGCCATTGCTGCTTATGGTCTGCCTTCCTCAATTATTGATTTTGATGTTTCTGCACAGACTGATGTGTCTTACTGCATCAAAACTTTTTATGGTTTCACTAATCCTATCACCATCAGTGGTGTCACCAAACAGGGTGGTCCTCTATGTCCAATCAAGTGCACTCTCACAAGTAGCTTGGGGAGCCACTGGTTATCAGATTCTCTGCATCAGCATGGTGATGGCATTCAAATTGTTACACTCCAAGCCCTTCGTGGTCGACCTCACCTTCCCAATGACTGTATAACGGTTCTCATCGTCATGATGGAAGCCATGGATGACTCTGCAATAATCACAATGTCAATGCCCACCTGCCTCTCTTTGATAATGATGTCTGAGACCTTTCAAAGTGCTTATGGCAGTGAAACCAGTTGGTCAAAATCTGCAGCCTTCCTAAGAAATGTTCAAAACCCACCCTCTCAGCTACAGGTCACTTCCATCGATCCTATGCAACCTCATATCCAAGTTCAGCACAATCTTGCAGTGTCCACATCACACATTGAGCTTCTGCATGTCTCCATCAATAATCCCGATGTGCAGTTTCAGAAACTCAAAACTTTGGTATTGTCCTTTGTTTTTCCTTCACTTCAGAATATTCGTCTTCCTTTACCTGCCTTGCGATGGGTTCTGTCTCAGTGTCTCATATCCAAGCTGAGATCCCATCTTGCTTATCAGCCAATTGCAGAGGCAGATGCACTACACCTTGATCACTTGATTGCAGCAAAAGTGCACGAATACTTCTCGTTCCCTTTCATATTTAATTCTAACTTGCTCTCTTTACCTCTTTCTCTGTTTGGATTTGATTTCCCCTCTGTCTCTCATCTTAATTGTGTCACAGCTGTTAATGGTCTCCTTTGCGACCTTAACCATCATATAAGAACCTTCCAAAACATGGCTCACATCACCCTCACCAATTGGACATGCCAATTAAATCATTGCTCCTTTCCTCTTCATGGCTCCTCCCTCAAAATGTCCTTCATGTGCCACTCAAATAGCCTGCCATTTCAGTGGCAGCTAGCACATAATACCATCAGTCACAATGGTTTGTCTGTCCATAATACAGATCTTTCTTTCTTGTTCCATGGTGATGTTCCTTTGTGTCATGTTAACCATTTTCTGTCAAGTCCACTAAACCTCTCTCCACAATCCATAACAAACCTGGCCAATGCTGGCCTTGTTAAGCTCTCTGACATTGCCTATTTCTCTCCAGATCCCAATGGTGTCTCTCTATGGCTCACACCACACTCAAATATTCGTTTCTTGAACATGACAATACGAGCTGAAGAACAATGGCCAGAAACTGCTGAATGGCTCCGCCGTCTTACATTGAAGGACCTCGTTAATGGATATATGGCTCAGGGTGATGTTGGAAGGATGTCTGGGAAATGATGGAGAGATGGTGATCAACCTTGCATGCAGAGTGCTGGCATGAATGACTGCATTCGTCATGGTGCAGTGGCGACTGACACTTTCGAACCTCTTTGGTTCCTTGGATTACCACCACGTTGCCATATGCAAATGGCACACAACCTAATCAATGCTTACCATGCTGTGTCTACCCATGCCCATCTTCCTGCATCCATTCCTCCTCAACTTTTCACATCAGATGCTTCCATGAATCCTGCCACACCCTCTCTATGAACTCAATGCTCTATTACATTCTCCTCTGTCTCACACCACTCTTCCCTTGCCCTTAATCTCAACTTCTTCCATACTTGTGCCTGGGTTTATCATGGTGAAACATATGGACTGATAGCATCGACAATACATCAATACAACTTACCTCCACCTCCTCCAAATTCACCATCTTCCCCAACTCTTTACACTGACCACCTCAACTCAACCTGCATCATATCCTCTGCACTCCACAGTCCCCTATCATCTCATCAATGGTCATCCCTTCCTGGCCGATCCCTTTATCATTGGCTCCTCCACTTGTTACAACACTCCCGACCTCTGCATCATCCTCCATCTATCGTCTACACCCCTGCTCACACCAACTCATCGTCAATCCCTTTCCAGATCAATGCCATCGCAGATCGTGTTGCTTCCAGTTCTCAGTACCTACAAATTCAGCTACCTCCCGCACCTTTACCTACATTTTTCATGGATCCATTTATGCTTTATTCAGAAAATGACAGCTACATTGAGACAAGTGTTCCTTCTTATATGCTATCCATGCTAACTTCTGCTCTCTATTCTAGTCCAGATTTCCATCCTGCCACAACAATGTTCTTGCTATTTTATGACCACCACACTCCTCTGGAGCACCCTTATTTGTGTGCCTCATCAGTGTATTTGGCCTTGGTGCAGCTCTACACAAGGTCAGACCAATTGGACATGGCATACACATGATTCTGACGTTTCAGAAATGTATCCCCCATGTGTATTAGTGGATGCGATGCACTTGAAACAGTCCATCATGTTTTCGTTTCATGCCCTGCATATTATTCCTTCCACCAACACACTGTTCAAACACTTATCACGGAGACATCTCGCATCCTCAACTCTGCAGAAGTGCCCCTGCTGATCTGCAGGGCATTTCTTCATATTGTCCAATGTCTCTTTGAAGATGGCCCAGTATAGCCCCAATTGGTATCTCACTTCTACCTCGGTCTAACGCCATCCCTGCCCATGATCCCAGGACTCAAGGGAGAGAAAACAAACCAGGTGTTGGCTTGCATCTCTCATACTTGGCACACAGCATGCATATGTCTGGCAGGCAGAATTTGGGCTGAATACAAGTGAAGAGTATGTCCAGCCTCAACCAAAAACAACACCAATGCCGTAGCCATACAATTACCATCCTTTTTATTGCATATTTCATCTTCTTGACCTTTTTTCTTCTTAATATGTGTAACCTTATTTACAATGAGCTACCGAGGTAGATTAGTTTACGCTTATTTACCTGAGCTGTATCAGCAGAGGTGGCCAATCAATCCAGTTTTCCAGTTTGCCTTAGTGCTGACCTTGTGACTGTCACACTTCCATCTTGACTGCTGCTTCATCATCAAGCTCAGGGGTGAGCTCATCTGTTTTCCTTTTCTTTGATTTTATCCTCATAACTTGCTTGTAGTCCCTTTGCCATTGTTGTCGATCTCGAAGATGGTGACCCGGTTCTCCCGTGTTCAAAAATCCAGAGGTAAGCTTTTTCCCCTTCTGAGTGCCGTTGCCTTTTGTTCATGAAAATCCTTATCTGTAGCTATAAATCAATCAATTGCATTGGTAGGACATGGGGCTTCCAGTGCATGTATTGTCTTTTCGATGAATTTCTGTATTCTCAACTGCCTAGGTTTTTATAAGCCTCTGTCTCCTTGAACAGTCAATTGATGCCTCTCACCAGCCTGTTTTCACATGCAACATGTCCCACAGTATGCCTTCTCAGTATACCCTCACCCATCTCTGATGCCATCATTTCAGAGTGAATTGAGACATCTCTGACAAGCCCAATCAAGAGATGCCAGTCCACCAACACCAACACCAACACAACCACCCACAAGTTCTACAGTCATGGCAGCTGTCTTGCCAGCGCTCAGCAAGCATAGTGCCCCAGCTCGAATCAGAACAGCTACTCAAGATCCTTGTCTGTTAGCAGTGCAATGTTTTCACTGTGAATGAGGGGTTGATGGTAGTGTTATTGGTGTGGTATTTGAAGGTGCATTGAGTTTACAATATTTTTTTCTCTTCTTTTTCATTGGTATTCTAACAAGTAGGGTCATATACAGTGCATGCATTCCACCAACACCTGCAGCAGAGTCATCACACCCAGTGTGGATGCGTACCCTGACTGAGGACAAACAACATCTCTGCACTGACTCCCGCCCTTCAACACTCACCAAGCGCAGTGCAATGGCTCAGTTTATGATGACAAAGGATGCTGTGAATGAAGGCTTGTTGGTATTATCAAGGTGTGTTTACTTTACAAGGGTTTGCCATTGGTATTCTAACAAGTAGCTTACACAGAGTGCATGTGCATCCACAGCAACACTCCCAGTCCACACCCACAAGATGGAGTTACCTTGTGAGGCAGTGCCTACTATCCGAACACCATCCTGCATGACGCTGGTCCTCCTTCCCTGCATTGCTTGGCACCGACACCGTATGCAGCCATCTGGTGAGACGCTGCAATCGATGCTGCAAGCATGAGAAATGAAGGATGAGGGCTGGCAGTGATTGCAGATGGATGAAGGGAGGTGCATGACAGTGGCAGTCAATGCAGGTGGAGGGTGGGTAGTGCATGAAGGGAGAGAAATCAGATTGAAGAGGGTGGAGGAAGGCAATGTTGGCACATGTAGTCATAGATTTTGTACACATAGACGAGGTCAAATATCAGTCTTGAATGCATCTGTCACATGAGTTGGGGTTAATGTCATATTTTGATCTGAGAATGCTGGGAATACACCCCTCTGACTTCCTAATGTCAACACTGCTGCTTGCTGAGTAGCGTTGAAGAGGCTGGCTGTGGGCACCTGTGGAATAGTGAGCAGGCTAAAAGGCAAACCTCAAAAACCCACACACACACTCACACAACTACACAAACTACAATCACCCTCATAAGTTCTAGGGGGAGCGATTATTTCTAATGCAATCCAACTATACTCCAATATCTCGAAGAGTTTCTCTTATTCTCAGTGCTCTTAGCAAAGCTAAGCTTTCTCTAATGAATTCCTAAGTCTAGGAACTTTTTACAGGAAGGTCGTTCACTGGCGCAACGCAACCTTCAAGGCAGATTTGAGTTATAATACACAAGGGACACTGATCCCGACAGAAACAGAGGCAATACATGCTGAAACTTTAGTGAGCTCGCTAAAAGAACACCACAGGCAAGCACTGACTTAGCCCACTCGCTACACAACTGTATGTAGGGGTTCTCCAACTAACTCCAGCAGGTTATCTCGACTCAAGAACACTTCAGAAGCGCTCAGAAACAGATTCAGAAACGGAACTTCGAACAGAACTGACATGGAACAGACTGAAACAGAACAGAACAGAACAGAACAGATCTCAGATTTCCACTTCAACACATTCTCCAAACAGACTTATCACACTTAACAGAACAGAAACAGCATCACTGATTCATATTCACTCTGACTAAGTTCTCAAAAGTCTTATCAAAAGGGTATCTCATATTTCTCTGAGTGAGCTCGCTAATTCTATGCACAGCTCGAAGTCACAAACTGATCCTTTGTTATGGTACTGCCTTCAACACGTGCATGGGAACTCGGGGGCTCGAAACCTGCCTCTACCTACTGTAACCAGCCTACTTATACTACAGGGGAATTAGAATTACAAACGTCACGCAGTACCCAGACTCCTACATGCGTAGCACGTTGCCACCGCTGCCTTACTGAGCATCCGAGTTGGACTTCCCAGTTTTAGTCTCATTTCTATAGTGAGCTCGCTAAACACATGCCAAGAGGTGCTCTCCCAACACCCATGGGCTTGTTCTCTAGTGACCGACAGGTCTAGGCACCCGGAACTATCAGTCCTGGCATATGTCATTCAAGACTTCTTTCTTGGATTCACAGAGGCTTCTCATAGACACGGCAACAAGTGAGTCTTCTAACAATGGGACTCAGAACAATGGGACATGGGCTCGCGGACTTTGGCCAAAGCCCATTGCCCAAGTTTGTGCCGGTGATATCTGTCATCTCGCTTAAGGATTTCCCCAGATTTTCAGGTATGACGCGTCACAGTTAGCGAGCGCACTAAGTACTCTCAGTGTCACTGCAATCTTCAAGGTTTTATCTAGCTCCCGTGAGCGTGCTTGTAAGTTAGAGCCTAAGGCATTGGGTATAGGGTTTGGCCTTCTCATCACGCATGCCCATCAGGTACAGTGCTGTGACTAAGTCCTGTTTAGAATCCCATTGCTTCTTATGCCATAAGTTATATTCCATATCATTGCACCACGTAGCACTAGTGTTGACACGTAGTTTTAGTCCACTTGCTCACTATATCTTAGTATGCGTGTAAAACACTTTAGATTGCAAAATTACACACGTAAATAGGCTGCAGTCGCAACAGCATCAACACTTGTTTCGAGCAGTTTGGGTGAGATCACATTGTTCGAGTAGGGAAATGCCTACCCTCCCATTGCAAACACCTGTAGAAAGAAAGAATTAGCTATCACCGATGGGCGAGTGAGCGGCTATACCTTAATTCCAGCCAGAGCAGCAAATATCAGCATAGCGCTGCAAGTCATTCCTGTACACAATTCAGCCTCTGCGAAGCCCCAGAAATCCAGCCAATACCTCCATCCATCTTCACCCCAATCACAGGCACAACATCCCTTCTCAAAACCTTAACAACCCTAGGATTCCCCTCCCTATCCACCAACCTCTCAACCTCATCTCTCTCCAAGCCCACCTTGACACATCAGCTGATGATTCCAATAGTAGCCAGGATACACCCCATGGATCGTACAATGTCTTCTAGGTCCAACACGAGGGTGTAGTTGATTGGGTAAGGGAATCCATGGGTGATGAGGGTGGTTTCAAGGGCTACTATGAGTTTGTGCGTGGATAAGGCTTCTTGGACTTCGGGGTAGATATCGAGGGGAGTGGTATGGTGGTAGTGAGGGGCTGTGCTGTACGTGAGTCTTCGAGCGAGGTGTGCATGAGTCAGGATGGTCCTGGTCATGGCTGGTGTTAGAGGGCGTTAATGCATTCTGAGCATGAGAGGGCTGAACTAAAGGCCCGGTCTCAACCATGACCACTCCCAAAGCCTCCATTGACATCGCTCTAGACGTCCTAGGCAGGGTCTGCTCGATAACTCCACAGTCTCTGGACATTCAGCAAAAAGTCAAATATGTAGGGGACAATGCTGTGGGTGCTATGGCCATTTTCATTGGTAAGGTCGACTCGCTCTTAGCTTGGCTCTGATATCCTTATACTACTGCTTACTAGCTACTATGAAAAATTCATTCAAAGATTGGTATCAATCCATCGGCATTATGGGAAAATGCACATCTATGTGCTAGAGAGAACTGTTATGCACCTCAAATACCAGGCTTACTCAAAATTAGCTATCAAGACTATGGCTAGTATAATTTGAGATGCATGACAAAGCCTAACACACTCAGAACATCAACCAGAATTGCAGAGCTCCTTCGTTCATTGCGCCGTTCATCATTGGATTGGTGTCATTCCCGTTGGAGAACCCTCAATAGGTATTAGTACAAAACCAGTCCTTCCCTACACTAACTCAAGCCCCAGTTATCACCGTCTCCTCTCTCCACCATAAAGAGGTCTTTGTAGCATGCGAGAGGATCCTCGAAGAGGTGAAACAAAAAGCACAGATTTGGAAACAAGAATACTATGAGGGAATGGATGACAGCGAAGCAGAGTGGAAAGCTAATGCATAACATGTACAGGAAACCATCAATCATTAAGCTACCTTCCGCCATTTTTTTTGGACTGTATCTAATGAGCCCATCTGTGTCTTCTCCATCACTCAACGATCAGGTATCTCCCCTTGTTCACCATCTTTTCTAGGGCACCCGGTCACTCTTCTGTGTAACTTGATTTAACTTCTCCCCAATACCGTCATGCCATGCCAACATTAGCCTTGATATCTATGGCTCATCAGCCTATTCTCTCCACTCAGTCTTGGCCTGTGTCACCATCTTTGCCAATCTCGGCATCCAAGTGATGGTTGATGAAGAACCAATGATGGAAACAAAGATGAGTTGACTTGTACTCGGATACATTGTGTAATGTCCTGTCTCTGGAAATGTATTGAGTGCTGGAAAGGAAACAGCCTGTGGAAGAGATCAGGATTCTTTAAGCTCATTATGGGGTACGTGTTGTATTCTCTTCCCCCGCTTTTCTGATAGGTACTCCATTTTTAGGATAGCTTTCTCCAATCTTATATGACCATGTTTCGGGCTCTCATTTCTATATGATTTGCAAAGCTGGTATCTCTAATAGAACTCAAATATCAGGATCCTTTGGCATAGTGACATTCGGAACTGGCACCAAAACTTTCCTAGATTGTGGAGCAAGACCTGCTTAAGATTCACATCATGACAGAACAGGCTTGCATTGGTAGGCATCTCACTTCAATGAATATCTTGATTCTCTTCCCGGATAGAACCTAATTCAACAGAACACATATCTGTGAAGCTCACAGTTTATGTAAGTGGCTTTTCTACAATAGAGGCTTTTCTCCAGAAATATCTCACTTTGAGTCATGTCGATGGTCGCACTTGTGAGTTGAAATGAGTTGAAAATGTCAATGTACATCATGGTTCATTAGCTCATCGAACATGCATAAGGATCTCAGTTCGACTTGATACTAATGGATATCTTTGCAGCAGCCAATGAACATGTCCATGGGCTGCACCATTTATAATGGTAGGGTTGGTACATGTTATTCTCACCCACTACCCCATGTCTCTTTTCCTCATGGTGACTCAGACAGATATTCCACCAGATCTTACCAATGAAGACAAAGCTTTGGTGTTTCAAAGTCTTGATGCTTCCCTGAACACCCAAATTCTCTATGCACTATTGCATGGTGGGCAACAATGTTTAGTGCCTTGACATGTAAGTGTTAATTGATGACAGGCATATACACTGGAATTCTTGCTGTTACATTGTGGAATATATGTAAGCCAGGAGCATCTCTACTATGGCATCCAAGTTGATGTGAGTTGTACAGTCATCAATAAATGCTGGCCAATCCGACGAGCCCTGGTTGTCATTATTATTCTCCTCCATGCTCTGATTACTATTGATGTTGCTTTCCAATGGTCACTTATATACTCCACATTCATTCAAAATGGACAAAGTTTTTGGACTGTATTCTTGAAGATTAACAGTGTGAGCCAAGCAGTCTATTTGGAGGCAGGTACTACAGCCTCTATGAGTACCATTCTCACAGACTCATATATTGTGTGCTACTTCACTTGTGATTATCTATGTCAGCTTACCATCTTTTCAACTCTAGATTTGGTGCTGTTGGATGGTTTGGGGAAGGTGCTGGCTTATTGTCCTGCTTCCAATCCTTTGCCTAATTTCTGCAACTGGTAAAGTATCCAATCTCATCTACTCTTTTCATATATTTAACTTCTGTGTAGTTTCAAAAATCATTGGTATATATCATGTGTATTTCACTGGATCTGACTCAGTATTCCAGATGCTCTATGTATCCTTGGTCCTGGTAACAACATTATGGTGCACACTGCTTATCATTTTCCGCATTTTGATTGTTACTGGGGTTAGACGTGGAGCAGGCAGCCGACTGAGAGTTTATTACCATTTTATTGAAGTGCTAGTAGAATCCTCTGCTCTCTATTCAATAACTCTGATTCTATACTTGGCTTTCATCATTCGCCTTGATTTTGGAGCATATTATCTTGAATCTATAGCTACTATTGCAAAGGTGTGTTCATGATCTTAAAAACTTGTTATTTATTAAGCACCTTGTGTAGGGAGCTGCACCCACACTCATTGTTGGCAGAGCAGCAGCAGGACACACACGTCCACATGAAGAACATGATGAAAGTTCAACGGTGTCTACCATTCGTTTCCAGACATCTTCACAATCTTCTCAGCTTTCACAACCTTCCATGGCAAGCTTTCAGGACTCCAACACCATGCAGAGTGCAGTCCTTGAAGTGGACATTGAAGCTCAAAGGGAGCAGTCAGATGAGCTTGTGGTAGTTGTTGAAAGGTCAGAATAGAGCTCATAGCTAACATCTGAAAGTCGGGGTGAGACTGGAGACTAAATTTAGACTGTAATTTTTTGCTTGGTATCCTTTTTGATTATCGTACTCTACTTAATTATAGTTAAGCTATTACAAGATGGTTGCACCTAGCTAAAC
This sequence comes from Desarmillaria tabescens, assembly GCF_030435595.1. Lineage (NCBI taxonomy): Eukaryota > Fungi > Basidiomycota > Agaricomycetes > Agaricales > Physalacriaceae > Desarmillaria > Desarmillaria tabescens. Next base: position 77,332 of record NW_026848423.1, read on the forward strand.
ACGCTTAATGTGCGAAGCAAGAAAGGAAGTGTCGGGGTTAACCAAACTCATCTTGTTTCTTCCTTGTCAAGATTCCACCCTGTGTTTTTGCCCTGCCATCTGGGAATGCAAAAGTTTGCAAGGACCACCTTTTGGAACCCCAAATAATGGCAGGAACATCTTCCGATGTGATATCCGGAGAATATTTGAAAGGCGAGGTAGCAGATTCTGGTGCATCACTCGACCACAACATATGTTGTCTTTCTGGTCTAATGAAGATCATTGGGTGCTACTAATCTCGAGGCGGGGCTGCCGTAAAACGGTCGGAAGCTAGATATCACCTTGAATGGTTCAGTCTCAGACGTCTATTCCCAGACAACAAGCACTACTCTCCACAAGCTCAAGCTCGCAACCTTCCAAATGCACCGTCGAACCCAGGTCTGCTGAAGACATCGTGAGTATCACCTTTGCTTGTTTGTTCATGCCTGACTTCATCTCAGCTGGGCAAAATGAAGACGCCGTTTGGTGCACATGTCCAAGTCGCTCCGATGAGGTCACGTACGACTCTGCAACACATACTTGGGGGAGTAAAGCAGACTGCCAGAAAGCACAGATTTGGAAACGAGAATACTACGAGGGAGCAAAGCAGAGTGGAAAGCCGATGTATAACAAGTACAGGAACCTTTAATCATTAATCTACCTTCCATTCTTTTTGAACCGCATCATCTTCAGTACTAACAAGTAGTTCAATAGACCACATAACTAGCGTGAAAAAGATGTTTATCCATCGCCACCATACTTGGGATGAATGATCCAGCACTGGAAACTGGATCAGCTGATGCATTCGGGTGAAAGACGAAAAGACTCACAGAGGAGGTGAGAATACACAGTCACGAAAATCAACTGTCGATAAGTCAAGAGTATCCGAGTCAACGTCAACGTCTAGAGGAAAGATTAGCGCAAAGACATAAGTATACACGTTTTCTCACCGGTCGATCTTCCCATCCATTATCAACGCCATCCTCATCGTCCCAACTATCGGCACCAATACCCGGCAAGATCTTCGAAGCCAGCTGCAACACAGTTAGCCTGTACAACAAGGCAACCAGCACAGGTTTAGGCAGCGTGTTCGTAACAAAATTGAGCAAAGTCTGAAGATGAGGAATCAGGTTTGGGAGGAGTGGGACACTATCACGAAATTCAGCGTCGGTTCCCTGGAGGATATAGTGGAACATACTAGGAATAAGACGGATCCGAAGACAACTCCTGGTCAAACCCACAAAGCCAGACATTGTACGCCATGAACAAAGCGAGGCCCGAAGACTCGATTATATTCGTCCGCCTCAAAAAGAACCCAATGAACGTAAGAAAGAGCAAAGCGGTAATCGCAACTCCGAGAAACGTCGAAGACAACGGGGAAGACGCCGCCGCAGGGTACGCCTAGCGAGAGTCAGAACCCACGAGCCTATCACACACACAAAAGAACCAAACGCACATTAACAATCCACCAAGCACTAGCCACATACGTCCCAGCAGAAGCAATCAACAACCCAAACTGATACATCTCCCCCTCCTCCACCAACCTCTTCCCCTGCTGCCCCAGCTTCTGGACCACCACCAAACTCGAGAGGCCCTCCAGAGCGATGAACAGCGGGCCCATGTAGGTGAGTATCGTGCCCCATACAGAGGTGGCGGGGCCGAGCCACGGATGGACGGAGGTGGAGAATGCATTGAAGCAGACGAGGAGGAGGAACGGGTGCATGGGGACTTGGAGGAGCGATAGCGCGGGGGAACCCCATAAGAGGATGAGGGTGCCATGGATGGCAGCATGTACTGTGAGGAGGAGGGAAAGCAAGAGGAATGCAGGTTTTGAGAGCGTGACTAGTGTGAGAGGGAGGAAGATCAGGATCTGGAGGGCGGTGGAGAGTCTGCGAACATGGTTGAGAAATGTATAGGTCAGCTACGAGAAACGTTACCTGGCAGTATGGGAGAGTGCGCTCCACAGGATCCAAGGGCTAAACGACATGTTCGCGTCTAAAGCCTTGTCGGTACACGCATGCCACTCACTCGACGCGGGACAAAAGAATCACGAACAACGTGACTACAACAGGGGCCGTGGTAAATTCCCTCTTGTCAGCTGATGTCAGTCTGCGACGCGTCAACGTTCAACATCCACTATGCTCTCAAAACTTCCTCTGCTACCAGGATGCCTCTTTGCCGTCACTCTCCAAAATGGTTCCTTCTTCCCGTGTACTACCCCTGCCGAGCTATTCCTTACATCTTTTGATCTAAATTTGTTTTGCCCTACAAAGCTTCGCTCGACACCCCCCGACGACATCAAAGGCGTGCTGATTGCGAATTGCGCCTACCGGCGGGTAGCAGCCCCGCGATGTAAACGAGCTCTCATCTCACATTGTCTTCAACCTATTCCTTTCATCGACGTCATGGCAATCAATCGCATTCCCAGACGACTGCGATCTATTCTCCCTCCCCTTCATCCCGCTCCAATACTGAAGTACTCAATATTTGAACAAACTTGTCCCACCCCTACTACGAGGAGACGCCCTCAATCCAAAGCACAAAACAGTCATTACCCACCTCCCCTCGCGCTGCCCTTCCTGACGTATCCAAAGCACAAGTGCCTCTACTCTGACACCGTCTTCCCCCAGTCTCCCCAGAAACAGGTGTTCTGAAGCCTAGAGAGAGACGTTGTGCCAGAGAACAACCTCGAGCTACAAGCATTTCTACCTTGGCTCAAATTTAACAGCCCGAAACTGTCGCTGCTATTTTCTGGGTTTATGGTTTCCCATTCGCTACGACACTGGGGATTCTCCTCGCTGGGCCAGTGACTGAAAGCCTAAAGCGAAAGTTGGAAGCTGTGTCTGTATCTCGGGCCTCCTTCACAGTATCATTCATGACAAGGCAGGTCTTGCCGAGGTCTTCGAGATCGAACTCGACAAACTCACGTACTTGGGACGGCCGTTTATGCTACTATTGCACTCTAGATCAAAGGATACGGCTCTCCCTCCAAGTAAGTTTATCTCACCCTACCTGAAGAAGAAAGCTTCGTTTTTGACTGACATGCTCTGCAATAGGAACACCGCTTAAAATCAAGCTTCAATTCAGCTATCCAAATGATGACAGCATGCTCCTCAAGGAACGGAAACGGGGACAACTTGGACTCTTTCCGTTCTTCGCGAGATAGCTCTAATCAGTAGAAATTACATTCCTGCCGACTCAGTATATGTATCGTACAGTTGGATGTAATCTCAAAGTTGTTGATTGATCAACTTTGTGCCTCGCACAGGTAACTCCTAGTTAAATTCCAATTAGTATGTACAACAAAAAAATATGCTATTCTTTATAATCTATGGCGACGATAGCTCGTTGCGAGGCGTAAGCAACCCCTTCTCTCGTGCAAACTCGACAGTTCGAGCGGAATTAGGATCCGAAGGCGCGACGTAAAATTGTTCGGTTATCGGTATCCGTAAAAGGTTCATCTTGGGCGTGATGACGACCATGGCATTGGTTTTTATTTCCATCCAATCGGCTAAGGAAAGAGTGTAAGTATGGTATATGAACGACAGAGGCAATCCTCACCTCGTTCAAACGCAAGTGGTTCGCTTGTAATCTGGAATGATATGTACAAGTTAGAAAAGGACGCACCATGAACATGTTCTCCTGCTTGTCAGCCTTTGACATCTTATAGTGACCGCCATCTGCGTATTCACTGAACGTTGTGCAGGACGAGAACCACTGCAATCGCATCAGCCAAGTTAGCCTGACAGACCCTAGCAATACCAGGGAAGCCACTTCATCTTTCCGTGATGAGATATACCGAGTGGCAATAACAGTATCTCCATCCGTTACACAAAATTCATAAGACTCGGCTATAATGCAACACAATCAGAACCATGAACACCCCCAAAAGAAACAGCATCGAACAAACCTCAGTGATCCCAGCCTCTTCCACAAATGTCCTCAGGGAAGCAATCGTGTCAAGCATCGCCTTTTGCAATGTTTGGGAGCTCAAGGTCGTGGCGTTCGGGTCTGGGAGCTACCCGGGTATGAGAAACCGAAACCGAAATGAGAATTCGGGTTACCTTTGATAGGAAGAGTGCAAAGGTCCATTCAGAGTCTAATGGGCTGCGTGAGCTGGGAGATGGAGGGAATTTGGGGTACGACTCGCCTGTATTGCCTTGGACCATGTCAAAGGCGAGGTCAGGCAGTTGACTCTGCAGTTTCCGCTTTATCAGATGGAAATCGGCGATTCCACCGTTGTGCATGAACTAAAGTCCGTCCGTCCGTGAGTCACGACTCGACTAGGCAAAGGGGAAATCAATGTACCATGAGCTTTCCGTGTACAAACGGATGGCAGTTGTCCAGAGACAACGATCCCGCTGTCATAGCTCGTACGTGTCTACTTGAGGATAATGAACATCAAAGCGAGGTAGCAGCCAACGTGTCCGACTCTCAACACCAGTGGCGACTTGATCTTTTCAGCGAGTTGTGTAAGATTGACATTATTCCATGCCTGGATCTCTTCAGATAACTGATGACTGCACACACTCACAGGCGTGACAGACGTGAATATGCAAGGCTGGGCACTCAGTCCCTCGTCGTATACAGAATCGTACCATCCTGTCCTCCGATTGTCAGGAAAGGATCTCACACCCTCCAAGTACGTTCGCACTTTGGGCCTGAGCACTCAGCACCACATACACTTCGTCCCAAATATTGCCGGCACCAACCACCGCCGCAAAGTCGTACGTCGTAAGGCGATCTGGAAACCGGTCATTGAGGAGAATCCTTGATTCGTGGCGTATCCACCGCCGCTTTTGGGTGGTTAAATTTTGACTTGGACGCGTACAACTGAACGGCATCAAGAGGAAGATTCGCGATCACGGATGGGCTGCAAAGGCGATTATTCGCAATGATACCGACATCTTCGCGTTCGATGGTGCATTTGGAAGGTTGCGAGCTTGATGCATGATGGGTGTAGTGCTTGGCGTATGGCGGGGAGTAAATGTCTGTTGCAGACGAGACTGAATCGTCCAAGGTGATATCTAGTTTCCATAGCAAAGTATGCGCTAATGGAAATTAGAGTCAAACTCCGTCGGAAGATGCTCGCTCGAGTTCTGAAGGGCGGCTCTTGCGAACTTTCTCGGAGTTCCCAGATGGCAGGGTGAAGCGCAGGGTGGAATCTTGGCGTCTTGCACAAAAGCAAGAAACAAGTTGGGTTCGGCTAATCCCGATTCCTCTTTCTTCGCACATTACTCAGGGGCAGCGCGTTCAACTGTCCTACAAGCTCATGCATAAAGATCCAAAGGGAAGGAGGGATTACAGAAGTTTAGATACTCTAAGTATGGTTGATCAAAAAATAAGTAGAGAGTATGATAATCAAAAACGATAGCAAGCACAAAATCAGTCTAAATTTAGTCTTCGGTCTCACCTCGACTTTCAGACATTCGACACGAGCTCTATTCCGTCCTTTCAACAACTACCACAAGCTCATCTGACCACTCCTGTTGAGCTTCAAGGTCCACTTCAAGGACTGCACTCTGCATGGTGGAGTGCTGAATGCTTGTCACGGAAAGATGTGAAGGTTGCAAAGATGCCTGGAAATGAAGAGTCGACACTGTTGCACTTTCATCATGTTCTTCAGTTGGATGTGTGTGCCCTGCTGCTGCTCTGCCAACAAGGAGTGTGGGTGCAACTCCCTACACAAGGTGCTTAATAAATAACAAGATTTAATATTGTGAACACACCTTCGCAATACCAACTATGGGATCAAGGTAATACCATCCAAAATCATGGCGAATGTAGAAAGCCAAGAATAGAATCAGACTTATTGAATAGAGAGCAGAGGATTCCACTAGCACTTCAATAAAACAGTGATAAACTCTCAGTCTGCTGCCTGCTCCATGTCTAACCCCAGTAACAGTCAAAATGCGGAAAATGATGAGCAGTGTGCACCATAATGTTGTTACCAGGACAAAGGATGTGTAGAGCATCATGAATAGTACTGGCTTAGATGCATTGAAGTAGTCATGATATATAATAATGATTTTTGACACTAGGGACAAAGTTGAATATATGAAAAGGATAGATGAGATCAGTCACTTTACCAGTTGCAGAAATCAGGGAAAGGATTGGAAGCAGGACAATAAGCCAGCACTGTCCCCAGACCATCCAACAGCACCAAATCTAGAGTCAAAATGATGGTAAGCTGACATGGATAATGACAAATGAAGTAACACACAATGTATGAGTCTGCAAGAATGGTACTCATAGAGGCTGCAATACCCATCTCCAAAAAGGCTGCTTGGTTCACAGCACAAAGCTTTGAGTATACAGTCCAAAAACTTTGCCCATTTTCAATGAATGCAGAGCATAGAAATGACCAATTGGCAGCAAAATTGATAGTAGTCAAAGCATGAAGGAGAACAAGAACAACAACCAAGGCTCGTCGGATTGGCCAGCATTTGTTGATGACTGTACCACTCACATCAGCTTGGATGTTGTAGTAGAGATGCTCCTGGCTCACATATATTCCACAATGCAACAGCAAGAATTCCAGTGTATATGCCTGTCATCAATTAACACTTACATGTGAAGGCACTAAACATTGTTGCCTACCATGTAATAGTGCATAAAGAATTTGGTTGTTCAGGTTAGCATCAAGATACTGAAACATGAAAGCTTTGTCTTCATTGGTAAGATCTGGTGGAATATCTGCCTGAATCACCATGAGGAAAAGTAAGAGAAATGGGGTAGTGGATGGGAATAACATGTACCAACTCTTCCATTATAAATAGTGCAGCTCATGGCCATGCTTGGCATTGGCTGCTGTAAAGATGTCCATCAGTATCAAGTCGAACCAGGATCCTTACGTGACAAACATGTTTGGCTAATAATTGAGCTGTTGTGCACATTGATAGTTTCAACAGCTTGTGATGGAGATGTGACTTGAAGTGAGATATTCCTGAGGAAAGCCCTGTATTGTAGGAAAAGTGGCGATGTGAACTGGAAGCCTCTCAGAGATGTGTTCTGTTGAATCATGGAAGAAGTTGTGTCCTGGAAGGGAATCAAGAAAACCATCCTGACGAGATTTCAGTGCAGCTGTCAGATTAAGGTTGTTCCATCATAGCGTGAGATTTGGCTGCAATGTTGATAGAAAAAAGGTAGTCTGTAAGTTTTGATGTCATGTATGATAGTGGGGCTTATGGCTCCTGAGTGCTGAGAAAGGGATTGGCAAGGGTATCGACATCTGCAAGTTATACCCGGACATGGTTGTACACAGTGGACGAAAGTTTACTCTGGAAATGATTCATCTATCAGAAAAGAAGGGGAAGAGAACACAACACATACCCCGTGATGAGCTTGAAGAACCCCGATCTCTTCCAGAGGCTGTTTCCTTTCCCGTACTTGATACATCTCCGGAGACAGGGCATTGCGCAGTGTATCCGAGTATGAGTCGATCGGACCCACCTTTTTGTATCGTTGGTTCTTCATTTACCATCACTGGACGCTGAGATTGGCAAAGATGGTGTCATAGGCCATGACCGAGCAGAGAGAATAGGCCTGTGTGCTATAGATGTCAAGGCTAATGTTGACATGGCACGACAATATTGGAGGGAAGTTATTGCTGTTTGCAGAATAGTTGGTGCAGCTGCCTTTTTGGGCTTGATCGCTTTTTTTGTCCGTCGAGTCGCAATATCACTTTTCAGTTATATCTTCTCCGTTTCCCCATCAAATTACATGGAATTTGTATGTGTGTGATTCCCTCACTATTTCCGAGATGCGAGCCCCAATTCTGAAGTTTCGCGAGCAAGTTTTGAGTTCCTCAAATTTCGGCATGCATAACTGACATTTTCATCACTGCGAGAGAAGGTAACCAGATGTAAGCATATGGTAAGCTGAGATAATTTTTGAGTATCATTTCTGAGGTGCATGCAATGGAATTGGAGTTTGTTGGAGGATATCCGTACAGTATACCAAGTTTCCTTATCTTTCTCCCATCGTTCGTTTTACTTACTATATATATCTTACCTCCTGTCCTTGACTCGATCACTATATAGCTTAGCCGTCGATACCCGAGTACCTCAGTCGTTCCACCTTCGCTGTGCCCGACTGAGGTACGTATACCTTACTGTCTCTAGCTTATAACTTACTCACAACTCATTCATACTAGATCATTACTTATATCCTTTGTCTTTAGGTACAGTACCTTTCAATACAGTCGTTCCACCTTCGCTGTGTCCGACTGAGATCATTACTTATATCCTTTGTCTTTAGGTTATGGTGCCCTGTAGCCTATAGCTCAGTCAAAAAGGATACGTGGCAAAATTTTTATTATCAACGACTCAACTACTGCCCACTGCTCACACTTGCCCAACCATTACTATTGAACACATACTCCTAACATGTCGTCGACTACGTCGGGAGTTACAATCCTCCCCGATACCCATAGCCACTTCAACGGGAAAAACTATGCCTCGTGGAAACTTCAGCTTACTGAACTATTGAAGGGGAAAGGATTGTGGGGGTACATAGAAGGTACTATACCCTGCCCTGCCGCCTCTGCGACTTCCGCGAGTGGACCAACAACTACTCCACTACCACCAGACCCCACACCAATCTACTCTTCGAGCCCTTCCCACGACGAATGGACGTTCCGTGATCAGCTAGCTCATTCCCACATTGTTCTCAATGTTCTTGACCCTATCGGACTAGGGGTAAGGACTGACGGGACAGCGAAGGAATGTTGGGATTCTATCATCGCTGAACACGCCAAGAAGACTGACATGGCTCTCTCCGAGGCTGAGACATCCTTGAATGCAGTCAAATTTGATGGCAATGGTGATATTGATGCCCATGTTGCAGAGCTCCGTACAAAGAGACGTGCCATTAATGATCTTCGTGCCACCCCCCTCACAGACCAGGAATTCCGCGGTATCATTATTCGCTCGATTCTCCCAATGGCCAACTGGATGCCTATCCTCCCAAGCTTGTATCAGCTGTCTAGCTCCACAGATATAATCTCCCACCTTCAGACCCATGCTGCTACCTTACGTGCGGCGGGTAAAGGCCCCACACAGTCCCAAGCATTAGCAGCCGGATCTTCTACCATCGGATGCTCTAATCCTGGCTGTAAGGCACGAGATAAGAGCAAACATACTGCGCAAAACTGCTATTGGCCAGGTGGGGGAAAGGAGGGACAATTTCCCCCTAATTTTGGCTGACAGAGACGGGCTAACCATGTAACCGTGAACACTTCGGCCAATACACCAAGGCATTTTGTTCTCGCTGCACGTGTCGTTACTCTTGAGCGGGAACGGGACAAGAATGGGATCATCGTTGAGGATGGGGAGACGGGGAGTCATGCCTATGAGTGGAATGGGACCCGTTCTTTCTGGTGATGGGATGAACCTGAGGGAGATGATTCAGCTTCCACAGCATCTTCCGAAATGGCTGAGGATACCTTTGACATTGAAAGTGTGGGCTCCTCTGCCACTGAGTATTCCAATGCAGACGACGACACAGATGATGATATGCCTGGCTTGACTAGTGTTGATGTTGACGATGATGACAAGGCAGAAAGTGAGGATGAAGCTGAGGATGAAGCTGAGGAGGACGTGGGACCTGCTGAGTTGATTAGCAATGTCGAGGTTGAGGATAGGGCATTTGTGACAACCACCTTTGAAGGACGCACACCCTCTGTTACGCTGACGTTCATGGATTCTGGTGCCAGTGATTACTTCTTCAGAAATTGTGAAGATTTTACGGAGTACACACCCGTTGCTTTCCGCACTGGTTCTTCGGCCATCGAAGGGAAAGGGACTTTTGAGATCCTCGGAAAGGGAACAGTCTCGAAGACTTTCCGTCTGGATGGGAAGGATGTCAAGCTGACATTCAAGAATGCACTGCACTCACCCTCGCTCGCTGCGAACCTCGTGTCTGTTAGCTCTTTGGACAGGGCTGGGCTCTCCACTGTTTTCTCCAATGGACAAGCAGTAGTCTGTGATCAGTCTGGCAAAGAGATCTTTGCTGGACGAGGTTCAGATGGAATGTACATTCTCGATGCAGCCCTCCAACCACAAGCTATGTCGTCCCGCTCGTCCCCTACCTCGCTCGCAGACTGGCACCGTCGTTTCATGCACATGAGTCCCACTACGATTGAGGAGATGGCCTCTAAAAACCTTGTTGATGGCCTGAACATTACTTCCACTTCCCTCCATGGGCAATGCAAAGACTGTATCCTCGCATGCCAGACCCATCGTCCATTTGATGAACCCACGGACCCTGATGTAGAGGGACTCAACCTTGTTGCTACAGACTTGTGGGGGCCGTCGAGGACTGCGTCAGTGAGCGGGAAGACGTATATGATGGTCATTGTGGATAGTGGTACATCGTTCAAGGTGGGGGAATTCCTGGCTGATAAGTCAGATGAGACAACCGTGGCAGCCTTTGATAGGTTCCGGAAGATGGCTGAAACTCAGACAGGGCATTCGTGGGGTCTAAGTGGGCCAAGTACTGTGCGGAGCATGAGATTATTTTGGAGCTGACTGCCCCACACTCCTCAGCGCAGAATGGTCTTGCGGAGAGAGCAATCCGCATGATCATGGAGGATACTCGTGCTTTATTAAGTGACTCTGGTTTGCCAGATCATTTCTGGGCGGAGGCTGCATCGATGTCAATCTTTACATGGAATCTCGCACCTTCCAGTCGTCACCCTGGCAAGGTGCCGGCGGAAGCGTTCACAGGCCATCACCAGGACGTCTCGTTTCTACGTGTTTTTGGGGCTACTTGCTGGGCGAAGAAACCCACTTCGGGTGGTATTCTGGTGGATGGCGGAAGCAAATTGGATGATTGATCGAAGAAGTGCGTATTTTTGGGCTATGCAGGGTCCAACTACCGCATGCTTGATGAATCGGGCCATGTCTTCGTCTCTCGTGACGTTGTTTTTGACGAGGGGCATGCGCATCGCACTGTGAGTGTGGGGGAGACTGAGACAGAAGTCCCACTCACTGTGCAGGAGTCTAACACGCCCTCTACCACATCTGCTTCTGTTCCCCCTACTTCCTCTGTTCCATCAATGACTCCATCAGTTCCCATGGAACCAGTTTTACACTGGTCGTCGCATTTAACTCGCCCTAGTGACAACGCTACTGAGTCTCTATTATCCGAACAATGTGAAGCCGATGCTCGAGACCGTGGAGATGAATGGGCAACTAACAGCAGAAGACCACGAGCATCAATGGCTGCAGCTGAGAACGTGCCCGACTCGTATATCCCAAAGAATTATCAAGACGCCATGCGGGTTGATGAAGAACGCTGGAAGGCTGTGATGGATGTTGAATACCAGATGCACATGACGAAGCACACTTGGGACCTTGTCGATGCACCAGAGGGAGCTAATATAATGGATTTGTAACGAGCATGCCGATGGAAACCCAACTTCCACTCAACCCAACAAGCCACAGCCCGGAAGCCTACGGATTCCGATTCCCAGTTTCTATTTCATATTCCATTTCATATTCCATTTTATATTTCACTTCTCCATATTAATTTATCAATAGCCCAACATCGGTAGTGAACATGTCATCGGACCCCATCGGCTACCGACCGGTAGAATACATCCTCCGACAACCCTAGAATGTAGACCACTCCGAGTAGGAACTAGATCGGACTCCTAACTAGTATATAAGCCTTAGAATTACACTGTAGATACTCAGTTCGAATATCAACTTGGTTCAGCCCAATCTCTCTCTCTCTCTGACTCTAAGTCTAACTCTCGTTCTCCAGTCCGCGGAACTCCGATCCGTTGGACTTATCTTTTACCTCGTCTCTGCCACTCTGCAGACTTCCGCCTGTATCCATCTTAGGGCTTTGGCTCAGGGGTGACGTTGCTAATAGCTTCGCCTACGCCCGACGCATCCCGCGGCATTCTGCTACGTGCACTTACTGCCGCAATCCTATTGGCACGATCCTAACAGGATTGCAAATGGGTCTATGGGATGAAGTGGGATGGCAATGGAAAGTGGTTGCGGGATAAGGCGAGACTTGTAGGGAAGGGTTATATGCAGCAACGGGGCCTGGATTATAACGAGACTTGGGCTGCCATCACTCACCTTGACTCCATTCGCATGTCTGCTGCCATCGCCGCCAAACTCGACTTACACCTATGGCAAGTGGACTTCGTATCAGCCTACCTGAACAGCAAGACAAAGGAGGACATCTACATGCACCAACCACCAGGATACATCATCGAAGGACAAGAGGAGAAGGTGTGCAAGCTGGTTCATACAATTTATGGGACGATGCAAGGCGGTCATGACTGGTTCAAGACACTCGGGAAGACATACAACGACCTGGGATACAAGACTTCTCAGGCCGACCCATGTGTACGAACGATTGGTGAGCCAGGTAGCAATTATACCCTCACAGATACATATACTGACAATGTGTGGGGGGCGTCTTCGAGCATAGATGAGGCTAGCCAAAGGAAAGGGGAGTTGAGGGAGAAATGGGAGCTTAAGGATGTGGGGGAGAACCACTACTTCTTGGGGATGAAAATCAACCAGGACCTCGATGCCAGGACTATATCTTTCTCTCAGCAACCGTACTGGGAGAACGTCATTGAGGATTTTGGCCTTGAATACATCATGGTACGCTCGACCCCACTGCCTGTTGGAATTGTACTCGATAGCTCTCAATGCCCTTCAACCCAAGCCGAGAAGGATGACATGGCTCAGTACCTGTATCGATGTCTCTTGGGCCGAGTTATGTGGGGGCAGCTTGCAACTCGACCCGATCTCTGTTACCCAGTGAGCCTTCTGGCTCGTTTTCAGACTAACCCAGGGATGGCCCATTGGCGTGCACTATTGCATGTCATCGCCTATATCAAAGGGACTATGGACTATGGGGTCATTTTCTCCCGAGACGAACCACTGATGCCAGTTGGGTTCGTCGACGCTGACTATGGAGGTTGCCGGGATACCGCTCGCTCGACCTCGGGCTATGTTTTCACCATGGCTGGGGGGCCTGTCTCTTGGAGTTCGAAATGCCAGGCTGCTGTAGCACTCTCAACCGTTGAGGCCGAGTATATTTCTCTCACTCGCGCCGCCCAACAAATGATGTGGATGATGTCATGGATGGACGAGGTGAAGCTACCGCACCCATGCCCAGGAGTTCTGTATGGTGATAACTAGGGGGCAGTTGCGCTTACAACGAACATGAGGGCCCACCATAAAGTGAAGCATATCTGCATCCGCAAGCATTATATTCGGGAGCTAGTCAAAGACGGCAAGTTACGCATTGATTTCATTCGTGGAAATTCAAACCCGGCCGATATGTTCACCAAGGCTCTCCCTCGGGATGTTCATCATGGCTATCTTGACGATCTCAACATTGCACCTGTGGCATAGTATGGATATGGGGGAGTGTTGGAGGATATCCGTACAGTATACCAAGTTTCCTTATCTTTCTCCCATCGTTCGTTTTACTTACTATATATATCTTACCTCCTGTCCTTGACTCGATCACTATATAGCTTAGCCGTCGATACCCGAGTACCTCAGTCGTTCCACCTTCGCTGTGCCCGACTGAGGTACGTATACCTTACTGTCTCTAGCTTATAACTTACTCACACTCGTTCATACTAGATCATTACTTATATCCTTTGTCTTTAGGTACAGTACCTTTCAATACAGTCATTCCACCTTCGCTGTGCCCGACTGAGATCATTACTTATATCCTTTGTCTTTAGAGTTGTGGTGGCATCCTATTGTTCCTTTAGGATGTCAGGGTCCGGGTCGAAACATGCAACTCTTGATTTAACACCGTGATGATTTTTCTGGCACCAAAAATGCTGTTGTGCATCTCGCCTTGTATGAATACATTGACTTTCTCCCTTGGAGCATCTTCGTAGCATCCGTTGTTGGCAAGATACAGCTGAAAAGTTGATCTGAGCCCTCACAGCAGGCTAGAATTTTCGAATTGACTAAATTAAAATTCTGACTGCACCGGCACCTCAAGGGCTTCAGGAAATGTCGAAACATATGTTATTTCAAGCAAATATCTAATGTACTGACCGAGCTACAGCTGAAAAGTCTTTCGCGCCAAAAAAAAAGCAACCAGGCCCAAAAAGGCAGCTACGCCAACTATTCTGCAAACAGCAATAAATCAAGTTACACAGAAGCGTGATCGGGCACCTAGAAAAGATCGGAAAAAACAACGAACGAGGGGAGATACCTGCTCGTTGAGCGACGAAGAAGACAGGGCTTCACATTAGATACGGTTCAAAAAAAATGGCTGAAGATAGATTAATGGTTCATGGTTTCCTGTACTTGTTACGCATTAGATTTCCACTCCGCTTCGCTGTCATCCATTCCCTCGTAGTATTCTCATTTCCAGATCTGTGCATTTTGCTTTACCTCTTCAAAAATCCTCTCGCAGGCTACGAAAGCTTCTTTACGGTGGGGGGAGGAAACGGCGATGACTGGGGATTGAGTTAGTGTAGGGATGGGACATGGATGAGGGTTGTGCCAATACCTATTGAAGGTTCTCCGACGGGAACAGCACCAATCCGGTGACGAACGGCACGACGGACGAGCGAGGTTTGTGGTTCTGGTTGATGCTCCGAGCGTCGTCTTGGATTATACTAGCCATAGTCTTGATAGCCAATTTTGAATAACCTTGGTATTCAAGGCGCATAATGGTTCTTCCTAGCACATAGATATGCATTTTGCCGTAGTGCCGATGGATTGCGACCAACGTCTGAACGAATTTCGCGTAGTACCTAGGCAGTATAAAGTTATCAGAACCAAGCTAAGAGCGGGTCGACCTTACCGATGAAAACGGCGGATTAGTTCCCACTCACTTCGCGGCGCCCTCTCTTCGCGGCCTCTCTGGCCCGAGGTTCAGATGTACAAAGCTGGTGTGGCTGGTCCCCTATTTGACGGGCTACGAGCCATGTACAGCGGTATGTACGTCTGGGGAAAATTCGTCAGACTTCTTTACAGCTGATGTGGGGATTCTGGCGGGGAACTGTACATCTCCTGGAGTCTGGAACTTCTTTGGATCTGACTTAAAGCCGCGCCCCCGCCCTGACGATGTGTTCTTTGGTGACCAACTAATCTTGAACATGCCGATGTGGTCCACATCTATCCCTAGGATACAGTCTCCTGCGATGACTATGGGCCGTGGGCAAGCAGTAAAGGATTGTTGATCAAATTCGCAAAGACATACGCACTTTGATCAGTTGGCACAGCTGGGTGCCGATTATTTGGCACCTCCCTAATAAGGAAATACTAAAGGATTTTAATGTCATTCTGAGGGCAGGCAGGGCACATTTTGACTCGTGCAAAATAGTTGTCACCCAGCTGTGCGCATGGGATCTCGTGCTGTATTTTTTCTTACAGCATATCTACGCTCTCCTCTCTTGACCCAAGACCATGTACACTGCCGACTGCGTTGCCAGAGTCGCCCCTTGAAGTGTACTGACGACACCAAGTACCTCGGTATCGTGTTCTGCTCCACAGCAATGGATATCTCGAAAGAGCACTCTGTCGAGGTGGTAAAGATTCAAGAAGGCACTGCGTGTTTGCGATGGAGAGGTATCTGGGGGATATCCACCCTCGCAATTTACAGCGCCTGGGTTGACTCTCTCCTCACTTACGGGTCCCAGGTTGTGGTCGTCACTACACTTAGGCAGCTGGAAAGGGTCCAAATCTTGTGGTTGAGTGGGAACAGGTGTTGGCTGACAGACATCACTACCCGCCCTTCAACGTCTCAACTACCCAATCCATGCAACTCTGGAGGAGCTATACGACACAGATTTCGTAACGATGCTGTCGAGTCGATGTGGAAAGACCGAGGTTCGTCGATGATCCTACTACGTCTCTACTCGTTCAGGTCTTCTCCCGCAGTGTTCCGGTCTCACCTCGACATTCGTATTACGGCACACCGTATTGCGATGACCCGGGCTTTGACTTGAATAGCAGTGTTGACAGGGAGTTCCAATGAGGTGGAAGATTTTCCTCGTGTTCTGTTGTGTGCACTTACCAGCCCAGCCTGCTCGCGCGTCCTTTCTCTGGGAACGGTATCCTGGTTGTAGAAAGATCGTCCGATCACCCGCTGGTGGAGACGGATGTCCTTGTCGCAAGTGCGGCACGCTTCGTTGACGATATGTAACTGTTCCTTTCATCAGTCTACTGCCGAGGCCGTGAGGGGTACTCATGACGGGCTTTACCATAGCCGCAGAGCATAGGACGGGTGTAGCAGCATTACTCCTCATTTGGTCTTTTCTGTAGTTCGCACATTGTAGCTAGCGTCGTAGATACCGCCTCTGTACCTTGAGGAGCTGTAGTACGGACCGCGGCTCGTTTCCATCGAGGAACACCGTCGGGTAATAAAACAACTTCCTTCCAGTTAGTATGTACAACAAAAACTATGTATTCTATATAATCTATGGCGAAGATAGCTCCTTGCGAGGCGTAAGTAACCCCTTCTCTCGTGCAAACTCGATGGTTCGAGCAGAATTAGGATCTGAAGGTGCGACGTAAAATTGGTCAATTATCGGTATTTGTAAGAGATTCATCTTGGGCGTGATGACAACCATGGTGTTGGTTTTTATTTCCATCCAATCAGCTAAGGAAGGAGGATAAGCACCGGTACACGAATAATAGAGGCGACCCTCACCTCGTTCAAACGTAAGTGGCTCGCTCGCAATCTGGAAGGATACGTAAGTCATGCAGACGAGTTAAATAAAGGCGCACCATGATTATGTTCTCTCGCTTGTCAGCCTTTGACATTTTATAGTGACCGCCATCGGCGTATTCACTGAACGTTGTGCCGGACGAGAACCACTGCGATCACGTCAGCCATTAGCTTGATAGACCTCAGCAATGCATATTTACCAGGGAAGCTGCTTCATCTTTCCGTGATGAGATATACCGAGTAGCAATGACAGCATCCCCATCCGTTACACAAAAGTTCATAAGACTCGGCTATAGAGCAACACAATCAGATCCACGAACACTGCAAGAGAATTGCTTCGAACCTCAGTGAATCCCAACCTCTTCCGCAAAGGTAATTCAAGGAAGCAATCGTGTCAAGCATCGCCTTTCGCAGTGTTTGGGAGCTAAAGGTCGTGGCGTTCGGGTCTGGAAGCTGGCCGGAGATGAGAAACCAAAAGGAACAGCCGTAGAATTCGGGTCACCTTTGATAGAAAGAGTGCAAAGGCCCATTCAGAGTCTAATAGCAGTGTGAGCTGGGAAATGGAGGGAATTTGGGGTATGACTCGCCTGTGTTGCCTTGGACCATATCAAGGCGACATCAGGCAATTGACTCTGCAGTTTCCGCTTGATCAGATGGAAATCGGCGATACCACCCATTGTGCATGAACTAGATCCGTCCGTCTGTGAGTCACAATTTGGCTAGGCAAAGGGGAAATCAATGTACCATGAGCTTTCCGTGTACAAACGGATGACAGTTGTCTAGAGACAATGATCCCGCTGTCGTAGCTCGTACGTGTCCACTTGAGGATAATGAATACCAAAGCGAGGTAACAGCCGATGTCTCCGACTCACAATACTAGTGGTGACTTGATCTTTTCAGCGAGTCGTGTAAGATTGATATTATTCCATGCCTGGATCTCTTCAGATAACCGATGACCATGTAGGACCACACGCACTCACTGGTGTGACAGACGTGAATATGCAAGGCTGGGCACCCAATTCCTCGTCGGTATACAGAATCATACCATCCTGTCCTCCGATGGTCAGGAATGAACGGCCAGTGACTCAAACACGACACGCGACCACCACGTACCAACACCAAACCCATCTCCGTTCATCGGTCTCCGGCGATCTAGTCGTAACGAGAGTCAAATGCTTGGTTTATTATTGAATGGCATGGTCGCGTTAGAAGCTAATAAAAGTCAGGGCAGGGAATGACGAGGGGATCCACACGGACATGTGAGAGTTGGACGGGAGACGTGCCCTTGTAGATCACAAAACGACACATTGGCTGTAGGTGGTGGTAGGTAAAGAAGAAGAACAAAAGTGAAGAACGGAGGTTCGAGACATGACAGTCGAATCACACAATGTGATGAAATCTGCACAAATCGGCTTATTTATTTAATGACGACCGTCCAAGCATACATAAAATTACACGACGATTTCTACTACTGCCTAGGTGAGGCCCGGTTCCTCCTGGATGCCTCGCTTAATCTTCAGCAACATGCTGGTTTTCCAATTATCAAGCTTGGTAACCTGGTCGTACTCCACCACAGCTCCGGTATAAGCCTCGATATCTCCAGCTTCCATAGCCTCAATCAGGGCATTCAGAAACTTGCTCTCCCGAGTAGACGCAAATGTCACATCCTGACTCGCATAGGCCTGCGCACTTCGCCGGGCGGTGACAGGATCCTGGCATAGCATTAGCACAAGATGGCGTCGTAAACACGACATCAGACACGTACATTCATAGCTAGAGCACACAAGCCGGCCCGTAGCCAGTATTCCTTCACGCTGTATTTCGTCAGGTTCGATCCTAAAGAGTGATTGGCGACTTCTTGGTAGCGAGCGATGGCTTGCGGGTATTCTTCGAGGTCGGCGTGTAGGTCGGCGGCGTCTTTGAAGCAGGCGTTGGCGGTGCTGCGAATGAAATGAAATGATGATCTTGGGATATGGGACATGGTACTCACGCCATGGCGTCCTCCTGGGCGTACCACTCCCCAGCTCGCTCGTAGCTGTCGCATGCCTTCCGTAGATCGTTGTTCTCCTGCAGATATATCTGCCCGATTTCCTTCTCCCTATCGGCCGCCTGCCGGAACCTCCCGCACTTGGTGAGGAAGGTTATAGTTTGACCCAGCGCATCGATGGCCTCTGATATCCAAACAGATAAGCAGAACGAAATAAACACAGCACAAAGATGCGTACGCTGAGGATATCCGCGCTTGTACGCCTTGGCAGCATTCCACCACGCATTAGCAGCCTCACTGTCTTCCTTGCACTGCTCCCTACACTCTGCCTCCCTAGCAAAGCAGTCCCCAGCCTCCTTGAAGAGCTTCTCGAGCTTGAAAGAATTCGCAGCCTGCTGATACAGGTCTCCGGCTTCTTCCCATTTGGTGGAAGAGGACGAGAACCAGCCAGTGGATGAGTTGGCCTTCTTGTCTGCCTTTTCTAACAGGACCTGCGCAGGAGACTTAGACGGCATGTAAGGAGTAGAGATGCCCTTTAGATTAGAGATGATGATGATGGTTTGAGTCTCAATTAATGCGTCATAGCCACGTGCAACACTTTCCTGTGCAGCAGACCCACACTACAGCTCCTTCACCTTAGTTTCCCTCGACGTTGGTCGTAGCAGTAATGGCCTCTCTCCCTCGCTCAGAAATCCAATCCCTATCCGATCTCCACCCAAAGCCAGAGAACGTCACTTACCAATATGGTACAGCCGGCTTCAGGACACTGTACGTCCCGATTCGACTCGATACACGATGATCTACTCACCAATATCGCAGGGCATCCGTATTGGACCCTGTCCTATTCAGAGTAGGCATCATCGCTGCGCTGCGAAGCAAGAAATTCGATGGCAGGACCGTCGGGGTGATGATCACCGCGTCCCACAATCCTGAGGATGTACGTTTCCGTCCTCGTAACCTCCCTCTCCATCCCACCCTTAGTCGTTGCTACCCTAGGACAACGGCGTCAAGATAGTTGATCCGCGAGGCGAGATGCTCGAAGCATCGTGGGAAGGACACGCTACCGTCCTCTCCAACGCTACAGACTTTGTCGAAGCTCTAGAGGCGTTTGTGCAAACAGCCAAAATCGACTTGGCGAAGCCATCTCGCGTCGTTTACGCGAGGGATACGCGGCCGTCCGGCCCGGCGCTCGTAGCCGCTCTGGAGGACGGGTTCAAGTCTATTGGAGCCGATGCGAGGAACGCCGGTGTTACTACGACTCCGATTTTGCACTACTTGGTCCGAGCTATCAACACCAAGGGTACAGAGGACTCGTACGGGGTTGATTCGGAAGAAGGCTACTTTAAGAAACTCAGCGGTGCTTTCAAGAAGCTCATCGTGAGTATCCTTCTTAAGGTTTTATTTGCATTAATGTCATCTCTCTTCAGGCTGGGAGACCAACACCGCCACCACTGCTCATTGATTGTGCTAATGGTGTCGGTGCCATTGCTGCCGAGCAATTATCTCAATACCTAGGTGATACCCTTCCATTTTCTTTAGCGAATACCGCGACAACCGCTCTTGGAGTCTTAAACAAGAACTGCGGTGCAGATTTTGTGAAGACGACACAGAAACTCCCTCCATCGTTAGCCGACAAATTACAGCCTGGTGAACGTGCTTGTAGTCTTGACGGTGATGCCGATCGCCTAATGTACTACTACACCTCGATGAACGTGGCCATTTCCACATGCTCGACGGAGACAAATCGCGGCGCTGGTTGCTGCTTTTATTGTCGACCTCGTCAAACTCGCGGGTCTTGAAAACGAAATCAAAGTCGGCATCGTGCAAACGGCTTATGCCAACGGGGCCTCGACAAAATACCTCCTAGAAGTACGTCGTTCTCCAATCCATAGAATCCACATACTTATGGAAGAACGAAGCGTCTTCCTGTCAAATGCGTGCCTACTGGTGTGAAACACCTACACCAATGCCGCGGAACACTATGACATTGGTGTGTACTTCGAAGCCAACGGACATGGCACCGTTCTCTTCTCGAGCACTACACTGGCCACGCTGAAATCCCATCAACCACTGTCACCTGCCCAGTCCGGAGCTCTAGAACACTTGATCAGCTTGACGGAGTTGATCAATCAGACGGTTGGGGATGCGCTGTCTGATATGCTTCTCGTTGAAGTTGTCCTTGCCCATAAATCTTACACTGGTGTCGAGTGGGACTCGCTGTACGCGATCTGCCTAACCGGCTTGTCAAAGTGGTTGTTGGTGATCGGAATGCGTTCCGCACGGAAGATGCTGAGAGGCGGCTTGTTAGTCCTCCGGGGCTTCAGCAGAAGATTGAGGAGCTGGTTAATTTGTATCAGGGTGGTCGTTCTTTTGTCCGCCCTAGCGGCACGGAGGACGGTTGTTAGAGTATATGCAGAGGCTGCTATACGTGCCCAAGCTGATGGTGAGTGTTCCTTTTGTTTTGAAAGTGTCATATTTTTAAAATCTCTATGAATAGAACTTGCGTTCAGAGTGGCTGGACTGGTCTACGATGAAGCTGGTGGGGATGCTGCTCAGCGGCCTAAGGAATTCTTGTGAGATGGGAGATGTTTTTCAATTTGACTAGCAACGGAATGGACATGCATAATGGTTGTACTTAGTAACAGTTTGCCTAACTTCGAAATTTTCAATGGTCAATTTAGCTGCCCAATTTAGGCGCGTACGTGGTCACACGTCACCAAATTTACGTTAGGAAATAGCCGGGACCAGATCGCAGGCACTGCACCGCGCATATTGACAAATTTCCTCCTTCTTCAATGCCACGATGGCTGTCGTGGCCTTTCTCTTCCTTCGTTTGATTCATGCGTTATATTCCATTGCCGTCTTCGTGTCTTCGTGCTGGCAACGTTTCAATTTTGTTCCGCCTCTTCCTCTCAATGCAACGCGTCGTCGTGTACCAAAACACTTGGCCGTGATTTTCGTTCCAGACCTTGATGTACATCCGGACATTCACATGTGTGTTTGTTGGAAAGTGTCTATAGGACGATAGACTGGTGTCGTGAATTGGGCATTGAGAAGGTTACTTTATATGACAGTGAAGGTGTGCCTTTTGATGTGTATTGACGGGACGGTTGTTCTCACTGCACTAGGGTTACTCAGCAGGCATCAGCTACCACCATTCGTCACCATATAGCCCTGTCATCGCAACCTTGTGAAACTGCTGCCTCCGTGGACCACGAGTATCCCCCAACACCCCCGCTCTCGGAGCCAGATTCCCGGCCAGTCTCTCCAGAACATATTCCAGAAGTGAATCCATACACGGTCATTTCTCTTCCAAGGTCTTGTGTTGCTGCGGATGGACGACGGAGACCTTCAGGTGCGTAGACATATCGACAAGACATTTACTGGTTGTGTACTAATAATATCTTGGTAGCTACGCGAAATTCACATGGACCAATGATATTGTACCTCGTCTCCTCCTCCTCATCTAAACCCGCGATCGCTGCGGCTGCGCGTTCCATTTGCAAATTAGAGCTCTCTTATTCAAAAATATCTACCGACAAATTTAAACTTTCGGTTGAGGAATTAGGTCAGAGACTCGAGGGTATGTACCGGCTTGTGCTTTTCTTTTTCTGCTATTGATGTCTTCGCTGTATGTAGGAAAAGACGGAGTTCCTCCACCTGATTTCATGATCGTGCACCCGATGTCTCCATCCAAGTATAACCGTACACCACCAGAACTACACGGGTTTCCTCCTTGGCAACAAGACTTACTGAAATATAGTAGGATTCCTCCTTTGATTGTATAAGAATACCCAGCGTCTGATATCTCCCCAGCCATAATCGACACATAAAACGGCACGCGGCTTGGATAACTTGGGTCCTCCCTCAGAGATTCTACTCTGCCAGATGGCCCGTCCCACTAACGGAGATGGAGTTTAGAGAGGCCCTTGACGAGTACGCAGGTGCCGAGATGCGCTTTGGGAAGTAGCTGTGTGTGTAGAAGTTGTTCTAATAATGTTGGACATTTATACAAGTTAGAATACATATCTGTGAGTGTTTTGGTGGAGGTGACTCGCGATGCATGAGCTGACGCGTATAGCTAGGTTTATGTATACTTGACCTTAATCCCATTTCGTTTCACCTATTCCTAAGGTGAAGCTGTGTTTGTCGAAGCAGCACAATCCGACCGCAGATCTAGCCGTGAAGTGCTGTCACTCGCGCTTGCTTCTCTCTGTTTTCGATGGACAGTCCAACGTAGCTGCTCAGACGAGCATTCTCAGTGTCAGCTTGTCAACAGCGAAACAGGAATCTTAAGCACGTCCTTATGATGTACCTTCGGACGTCTTCCCATCTATATCACACGGGCATTCTGGCCTTGGGTGTAAAACGAGCCCAAGAACAGGTGCGATTCTCTTCAAGTATACCGGTTATTCAAGGACAGGCTCCATGTCATATTGTTGAGAAATAGGATGCATGCCAACTGAAATGAACCGTGACGCAGCGAAGACAAGCGGCGACTGGGTGACAAACGACGGGAACGGCAGACTGTGATCGGCGCCGTCATGTAAGAGTGCTGGAGATATCAGCTGCAGTTTAAAAGGCCCCCTTTGCGAGTGAGTTTTCCGCGATTCCTTCCATCCAATGAGTCAGTCTGAAGTTTCGACTGACAACACGCGCCGATAGAAAGAGGCTGATAGTTTGCTGTGATGGGTAGGTGAACTTTTTGGAGATCACCATGTTCGCTCTGACAGAACGAATTTTGGTTAGGACGTGGCAGGATGGTGGGTCTTTAGACAACTCTCAGCCGCCTGCTTACTCACTCACCTCACGTAGGCGTGTTAACGCAGGATCGCTTGTTATATACAAATACGCTGGTAATACATTCACTCTCTTTCCGTCTTATGTTTATGTGTAGCATTGTTGCAATTGACACTATAGAGGCTCGCAAGAACAATCACAAACGAAGACACACGATCCGATCCGCCAATACAGCAAATTGTTTTCTACCAATCCGGAATAGGTTCTGAGGGAAACCTCTACGATGAATACGTCGATGGTAATAACAAGATCTTTTCTATCCTGAACACTCTTGCTCATGTATTTCCCTCGAAGCGACTACTGGAGGATCCTTAGGTATATGCTCTCCGTTCTCGATGCTCCGGCCATGCTCTGATATGGCACTACCTCTAGCTGATAAAGTGGAAGAAGCCTATGGTTTTATTGCCCTGTTCGTTCTCTCCTCTCCATTTCCTATGCGTCGAATCACTGAGCGGCTCTCAGAAACTATTTTCCGGGTGACGAGGTATGAAAGTTATGAAAACTATTTCATACGCCTGCCAACTTACCCGCTCGCCTGTAGATATTCCTATTCGGATTTTCGAGGGTAAGGAAGACTAACCAAGCTGACGGGCCCTTGATTCTTATTGAAAAGACTCCGTAGGGTGCATATACTGCGCGTATGGTAGCCATGTTCATTGTAAGAGACCTTGCTCTTCTCTTCGGTATCAGACGTACTTGGTCAAAATTTTCAGGGAGCGATCGGGCTTCTCGACCGCAGGGACATGGACAACTTTGCTCGGATCTTTATTGCCTACCAACGTCTTGCTAAAAGTGACAACGAAACAGGCTCGGTTTTCCAGTTATCTCATAAGCGTTGACACTCACTGTTTTATCAAAAGAGCGACGCTTACTAAGAGATGAACTGTACGCTTTCACGAAGCCAGATGCACATGGGCTGCAGCGTGCTAATACTCCTTTTTCCATCAAGTAAATATTGACTTTGACTGGTTTCGTCGCTCGCTCGCTGCTTACATTCGACTTAGATGCGTTGGCGTATTCGAGACTGTTGGTTCCCTCGGGCTTCCTGACGAGCTTACTCTTAATCTCAAGAAAGCAAAAGAGATATTCGGATTTCCTGACAAAGTTTTAGGAGGACATATCAAACGGGCGTACCACGCTCTGGCGCTGAATGAAACGCGCCGAGATTTCGTAAGGACAAGTCCGCTCCTGGTCGTCCTTACCCTTCTGACACTGTTCGTTGATGTTATAGGATTGCGCAAAGTATGAGCGAGCGCTGAAGGTCTCAGTAAAGGGCAAATCCTCAAACAAGTAGGTCGATTGTTCACTAAAAGCTAGCCTTCCCCCTTCTGACTTGATTCTTTGTTAGTGCTGGTTTGGCGGTTAGTCTCTTGAATGTATATTGTACGCAAAATCTGAAAAATCAAATGTCCTTAGGGTGCCATTCAGATGTAAGCTAACATCCCGAACCCTTTGTCAAGTTCTCATCCAACTCCTTGACGTAGATAGGAGGAGGATATCGGGACCACGACTTGGCGGACATAGTATTGATCTGGGGCGGTAAGAACCAGAGCATCAGCGCCCTAAAATTAGGCTGACCTAATCGGCAGGCTAACATTCAGGATATGCTATCTCTAGATATGGAATATCTACGCTCCGTGCCTTCGCCCGTTGCACCTTGGGGCGCTCAGAAGCCGCACAAGTAAGTGATTATGTTTTCTTCCTTTGCATTGATCGTGCCTTAGCCCTAGAACAGGCCTGTCGTCTTTGTTTTTCGCTACACAGCGCAAATTACCTCTGAGTATTGACAATGTTACCAACGAAACGATCCATCTGTCTGTGCTTGAGCAGGCCGAGTTACCTTCTGTGCTTGCTGACGCTATAGCAGCAGGAAACACGCCGGTGGAAAACTCCTTCCCCTGGAAGAGGAGTTCAAGGTCAAGTGGATCGTGGAAAGAGAGCCTCAGGATATTCTCCAGCGCTGGAAGAGAGACATTTTATACTAGACTATTGCATCATCGCCTGACTTCACGTTATGAATATATCAACGTCTATGATATTTTGAGGTCATAGCGACTACGGTCAAATAAAGAGTCGACGAAGAGAAGATTTTAGACCTACTGAAGTAAGGTAACTGAGGATGATACGGTCTAAGGATGATGGAAAGTGGATTATTTAATGATTCATGGTCCTCGTAATTGTTATGTGTTAGCTTTCCACTCTGCTTCGTTGACATCCATCCCTCGTAGCATTCTCGTTTCCGACCCGTGATTTTGCTTTATTATCCCAGGTATGGTGGCGATGGACTGTCTTACTGGGCAAGTCAGTGTAACCGCAACCATCAACATTGCTAGGTGGAGCGGTAAGACTTGCAGTCATAGTCGCCGCTGTTGTTTAAACATAATCGTTGTAATGAATGCTGTACCAGCTCGTACGCAAGCACATTATCGATAGCGAGCCGCTACCGGTTGCTCAGTCATGAATACCCTTCAGAAAGTCGTTCAGTTAGGACTTGGATCATCACAGGCATACGCACCACCACCGAGAGTGAACCCAGTCGCATCAATCCCCATTACCCTCCCCGAGTGCATTCACACCCTGGGCATCCAGCACGCATAGACGTCATCCCAAATATTACCAGCACCGACTGCCGCCATCCGTGTCGCAGAATCGTACGCAAGGCATTGGAAACTAGACATTGAGGAGAATCCTTGATTCGTGGCATGTCCGCCGCTTTTGGGTAGTTAATTTTAACTTGGCTTGACTTGGATGCGTACACTAAACGGCGTCAAGACGAAGATTGGCGATCACGGATAGGCTGCAAAGGCGATACTCGCAATGATACCGACATCTTAAGAAGACTCACGTTCGATGGTGCATTTGGAAGGTTGCGAGGTTGATGCATGATGGGTGTAGTGCTTGTTGTCTGCGACGTATGACGGGGATCCGGGATATAGATGTCTGAATCATCCAAGGTGGTATCTAGTTTCCATAGCAAAGTGATGCGCTAAGGGAAACTAGAATCAAACTCCAGATATCCCGTCGGAAGATGCTTGCTCGAGTTCTGAAGGGCGGCTCTTGCAAACTTTCGAGTTCCCAGATGGCAGGGTGAAGCGCAGGGCGGGATCTTGGCATCTTGCACAACAGCAAGAAACAAGTTGGGTTCGGCTAATCCCAATTCCTCTTTTTCGCGCATTACTCAGGGGCAGCGTGTTCAGCTCCTTAGGACTGTCCTACAAGCTCATGCATAAAGATCAAAAGGGAAGGAGAGATTGCAGAAGTTTACATACTCTATAGTTGATCGAAAAATAAAGTAGAGAGTACGATAATTAAAAAGGATAGCAAACAAAAATTACAGTCTAAATTTCGTCTCCAGTCTCACCCCGACTTTCAGACGTTCGCCATGAC